>NC_058057.1:19241359-19541359 GCF_020085105.1 Siniperca chuatsi
CTCCGTTGGGTTGGGGTGAGGGCAGACATCTCACAGATGGGTACTTCAGAACCTACTCAAGGTTCAAGCTTCAATTTATTCATCCTTAAAATCATGGAAATCAGAGTGTTCCCATCCTAATCAACCAACGCTGGTTGCAGAACATAGGACATAAATACCTATAAAAATAAAACCATAGATTAAAACAACACTATATTCCACAATGAAAACTTAAGAAATTATAGTTTCATGACATTTTAATTTATTATTTATAATGTTCTGTAAGCAGTGTTGGTAGATTTGAATGGGAGTCAATAAAACCAAAGCTGTTTGCATGGCTAGATACCATAAAAGGTAAGTGAAATTATGTTTGTTTGTTTTTGTAATTTGAGCGAACTGACCTTTTAATACTAGCATTTAAATGCTGTTAATCACATTTAGTGTTTCAAGGAACAATTTTAGCAGGCCAAAATAAGTAGCCTGGCCTGCTAATGAAAATATAGTTTTTTGAGAAAGGAATACATCAGATTGAGGAATTAAGTAACTTTGAGAGCATGAAAAGCATAAGTCAGAGCTCCTTGTGTAGAGCATTGTCTAAAGACTCAAAAGCATATTTAATGTTGGAATGATTCTCAGTCCTCAACAGTAATGTTACTGGGCTTAATATTTGCATAAATCACACATGCTAAAACTGTTGACTATCATGATCGGGATGAAATTATGTACCAAATTGCATCTTTTGTAGTTTATTAGAAATTAAAAGCATTGTAAATGTTTGATACAATTCCCCTCAGTCTGTCAACAAAACCAAAACACTCCACAGGTCTCAGTGCTACCATGTCATAGCGCTTCATACACACAGTCACTGTATATTCATCAGTTAGTTAATTTAAAGTCCTGAATATTGTGACATTACAAAAATAAAATCTAAAAACAAATATTACAATGTAGATGTTTTAGTGAAGAACATCTGCAAAGTCAGAATGGAAACACAAAGTTACATGCAACATCATTTTTTTTTTTTTTTTTTTAAAAAGCCCTTTATAACAGGGTGACATGAAATTTGAAAATAATAGTGGGCTTTTCTGAGTAACAATTTAAGAGAAAGACGACTCTTCAAAGGTCAGTCCAAGAGTACAATTCCTGTCCTTTGGCTGCCAATAAAGATGTATCCTCTAGACATAGTCCCATGTAAGCACTGGTTAAATATAATTGTACATAAAACATTGATCTGCAAAGTAACACTAGATTTTAAAAAACACTTCCTGACAGGTGATAAACATCTGAATAATCTGAACACTGAAGAAAACTGGTGTTATCCTGAATGCAGGATACACATTCACAGCATGCGCACCATGCTGGATCCAATCTATTCTTTTTGCATTTACAAAACCGTATGAAACAGTATTTAAACAAAGTAAATCCAATACATACTGAAGCAAACACTGACATGAGGACTGTCGGCATTATGGGGACGTTTAATTGCTACAAGATCATAATCTCATTAATTCTGGGCTGAAAGGCTGAAACAAATATTTGCTGAGTATAGAAATCTGGCCTTTAAATCATACTGACAAAGCCAACCAGGACAATTGTGGACTTTTTTAGTGTTTTAATTTTATATATATATATATATATATATATATATATATATATATATATAAAAATCAATTTACAGTTTCCATTTTATGACAGCTTTAATGTAAAGACAACTCTTTAATTTAAAGATGTGTAAGTAGTGTGCCACCTAAAAGTTTAAAGACACCCAACCCACAGAGCAGCAAAAAGGGCTCTGATTGGAGTGCTTGCTGCTTTTAAATTAAAGCTGCACTAATCAGTATTTTTATATGAATAATCATAATAAGTCAAATGACTACATGTGATGTGAAAGGTGTTGCTCATAGTAACAAACTATAGTCTGCAGCTCAGTGGAGCGTTTAGTGTTTTTCAACACATTGTTTTGGTTTTACATCCCGCAACTTTACTGTTTTGGTTCACTTTCACCGCTCTCATCAACTTGTTTCCAAGTAAAAAGCTCTAAAAACCCACTATACACTATCTGCCCAGCACCAAACGGCAGACAAAGTTAGCGGCTAGCTGGTGAACATAATGGACAATTTAGCAGATATTACCCTCAGACGTTGGTTGAGACCAAAACAGAGCTAAAATGAGAATGAACACTGGACTTACATCAGGTGGCCAGAAACACCTGAACACAACACCTGAACACAACTTGGAAACACAACTCCAAATAATTGCTAATGTTTTTCTGTATCTGCTGGATGTGTAAAAAGGAAGGTCACATATCAACTTAAAAGGTGATGATAATGTCAATGTTGTGTTTACAGCTTGTATGTGCTGCCCCCAGGTGGCCAAAATCTGTTAATGTAGGTTAATATTAAAGAAAGCACAAAATGGAAACTGTAAATGTTAAAAGCAGAAAACAAAGAGATGGTACTGTTTATGATAAGCAGACACATTAGTAAATGCATACCTGCCAACACTCCCGTTTTCCCCGGGTTCTCCCATATTTCAAGGCCACCTCCCGGCGCCAACCCATTTTGTTGTTTCACCCAGGAAAGTCCTGTAATTTGCATGGCCCTCAAATTTCTGAATAATCGTCATACACGGATCCAAGTTTTGAATGTTTTTCTGACATCACCCAAGTTGCCAGATAGTCTATGAAACACAATCCACACACTACATACAATTTCAACCTATCTGTCACTACAACCTGGCAACCCACAACCCGAAGGGCATATGCGCAGCTGTTCTCTGCACGGGCAGGACGGCACTCTGCCTACAACCCTGCCCCCCCACCCCACCCCCCTCTGACGCTGAAAAAAACTCCCATATTTTGAAACCTAAATGTTGGCAGGTATGTAAATGGATTAACACAAAGTTTAATTTAATAGCCTTTTTAAAATTGTTTTTTATTAATAATTTAAGCAAGAACAAATAAAACAGAATTATTAATAGGTGAATTTAATCTTTTTATCACTATTTTTGCTTAGATTTTAATAATGCAAATTTAATTAACCAGTTTGTGTTTAGCTTTTTTAAATTCACTGATTAAATTGATGATAATTAGACACTATAATTATGGCACGCTCCGACAGAATTATTAACTTTTAATGGCTTGATGGAGCAAACAGTGTAGCGTGTTATTTTTTGAGGGAATGGCTTTGCAAACTCTGCTATGACTTCCAACAAGTCCATTTGTTGGCAACTATAGTTGCTTTTAATGTTTTGCTGAATTTCACTTGAGAGTCCAAAATCCAACGGCACAAACATATAGTAGCGAGTCAAATTCTATTAAGACTCAAATTCAGCACCTGCAATAACTCACATTGTGTCCCCTGTTTTGCAAAATCAGTGAGCTAAGGAAGACTGGAAATTAAGTGGTTTACCTGTTTTAACACAACCCTGCAGTAAAATAACGTATCTTCAACTAGTCAAAAATAATAATTTTAAGGGTTTTTGATTTTTTGGACAAGAGTTTCCAGCAACAGAACTTGACAACAAAATCAAAGAATACAAAAATGCAAAAATAATGTGGCGTCTGAGCTAATGTGACTAATGTTTGGCTCAGTTCCCATTACTTTCTTCATATACTCATGGAAAAAAAACTACAACCTTGATTTAGTATTGCTGGATGTGATGAGGTGGAACACCACATTTTGCTGGATGTGGCCATAAGAGAATGATTAAAAGAGGTGGTTCAAAGTTCAAGGTGTGCTGGACTTAGCTGTCCTTGTGTAGTGTCTGATAAAGATGGAGATAGAGTTGTTTCTTTGTTAAAAGCTGCAGTTTCTTCCTCTTGAAGTCTGTGGGCTTCTTGTAACTGAAATGAAAGATGTATACTTCATGTTTCAAAAGACACAAAGGGATCCCTCAAATCATTTAGACAAAAATACGTCAGTTGACTCACAGTTCGATTACGATGGGGCCGGGTTTGATCTCATCCATTTCCATGAAGGCAAAACATTTTGTGCTGGTAAACCTCTTTTTAGGTTTGTAGTGCTTGAATTCAAAGAAGATAGCTGCTCCTGGAAGAATGTATAGCAGGTTTAACAACATACTAAATAATTACCTCACCAGTAGTGCCATCCCTCTGAAACTCACTTGCCAGTCTGTTCTCTATTTTGGAACAAAACTTTCGGCACATTGACATGTCAAGATCCCAGTGGCATTAATATATGATATATTTTCTTTACTGTCCACAAATCCCATAAAAAGACCAAAACCAAAAATATGTTAGTTCTTCTCTCAATACTTTTCGACTGCCCTACCTTGTCTGTGGCACTCAGCCCCAAACCCTTTCGTTCCTACTGAAGACAAATCTTTAAAAAAAAAAAGGGTCATAGATATATAGTTTTTTTTTTTGAAGTAGTAATTTCCTAAAACTTCTGGGAATTGTTGTAGCCAACATTATTTTAACAGGAGTAAATAGTGTATTTGTTGGGGACTAATTTTAAGACACGGATTAATATACATTGGTGCTCTAGTCAGGGCCGGGTTATGCTAGAAAATAATTAGTTCGTTGGCCGACAACAGGCAAAAGTGTTTATTGCTGATCCAAACGGCCACACTGGAAGCCAGCCGTCATAGAGAGGGGCAAGATGCGGTCATGTTCTCTCCTGGAAGACATTCATAGTGTTGCACTTGGTTGTTTACATGAAAAATGAAAGAAGTAGTTGTGTAACATGAAAAAAGAGAGCTAGAGAGAGAAGTTCAAACCCACCTTACTGGCTCACCTCCGCACAGCTGGCCAATCACGGCGAGAAGTGTGTGTAGACGTTGGATTGTTAGTAGCGTAAAGTTACAGAAATGGTAGGTTTAGAAACTATTTGACCATCATCTAGCCTTCAGTATTTACAGCAGCAGGATGATGCATGTGGGATTGAAATTAAACTATTCCACTTTCATGTCTTTGGCTACACAGGCAATAATTGCTATAGGATCAATTCATTGTTGGTTTTGGTCTTTTCATGGGATTTGTTAAGTATAAAAAAAAAAGCCAGGATTATCCTTTAATCATGTAAGGAATTTTGTGATGTTGGTAATGTAGGAATGTTATTATACTGTTATATTTAGAGTATGTCACTTTGGATAAACTGTAGTACCTTTTGGTAATTTCTCCACATGTCTCTGGATCTCTACGTCCACACTGAAGTGAATGTAGGTATCTTCCTTCCTGGTGGCTACAGGCGTGTCTTGCACCGGGTTCAAATCTACACCGTTCAAATCTGCAGGCAGAGAAACACAGAACATGCTCTTGCTTTTGGCAGAATGATCATTTTATACAGCTGTAACAAACTCTGTAAAGAACCCTTTTGGCGGATTTTCAAGATTTCAAGGTGATGCACTTCTGCAGCATTTTCAAAGCACTTGAGTAGTTTTTCTTTACAAGACAGTGGGAGAGTAGAGGAACCACCACAGCAGAGAAAAGGGTGTGGCTGTAATCTGAGACCAGCATCTGTGGAGGTCTTCACCACTTCACCAAGCTGTTCACTTTAACCCAGACAACTCATATTTGAAATGTGTACAATGAGATGGGGTCGTTACCTTTGACGCTAATGGTCATGTAGGGATCGATGCACTGCCCGGCATCCTTCAACCCAATTTTTTCAATCTTTAATGTAAGTAGTGACATCCCAGGCTCTGAGGGTAACCGTGGCAACAAGGTACCTGTAGAGGACAAAGGTTACAGACATTAACAGTTATCATAACAATTGGTGGTGACATCACCTGTTACCGAAGATTAGCCAATAGCAGACAACATTTTCAGTAGCAGTGTTAAGTAACCATTTAAATATTCAAAATCTCATACTACTATATATACTAATAATACTAATAGTTCTCATGAAGAATAGTTGTTTTATCTACTTTCCAGCACAGTAGTAGATATACATTTAACTTTGAATATGCACAGAACTCCACTGTCATGTTCAGAAAGATCAATAAAAGAAATTCTTTATGGAAAAAGTAGATCATTTGGCCAAAGCTAGTGGAACAGAGGCTGAATTGGTAAAGGGAACGGACTTCAAAAAAAGGTAAATCTACATACCTTTACTTTACAGTCAAAAAGAAGCATCTAACATTAACTCTGAATAGTCAAATTTTTTTCAATTCAGCAAGCTGTGTTTTTACACTAAAAAGGCTGTGACAATAAAAACACATCTGTCATGCAGTAGAGAACAAATTCAGATGCTATTCGTTGATAAAGCCATACCTTGCGAAGCTGCAAATGAAGCAGGCAGGCAGGAATGAGCGATGAAGCCATGCACAGCACCGACAGAGAGAACAAAAAGACACAGTCAAACAGACAACATGACACAACAAATCAAACATCCCAAAAAAAGTGGGTGCGTTTGATTAACTGTTATCGACGGGTGTACCAGTACCAGGGGCTCGCGTAGGGAAAGCTTCTGTAGAACCTGCTCCTGCTGCAGCATCCTCCTCCTCCTCCAGCTCCAGGTTCTCCTCTTCACCTGGAGCGAGGATTTTCCTGACGGAGAGGAACGGCAAGTTTGATCACTTCATCTACACATTAGAAATAACGGCAAATATTCCTATGGGGAAATCAAGCCATGACAGCAGCAGAGAGAGAGAGAGATTTAGAAGAGCAGTTCCCGATCTTTTTAGCCACTTAAAATTAAGCAATGTCTACCTGCAACCTCATTGTTACAGGTTGTGACCAGTTCAACCAAAGAGTGTTTTTTCTTGTTTTATTTGAATCATTTTTAGATGCAAGAAGGGGTCAAATTATTCAATAAATTACAAGAAAAAGGCACAGATTAGAGGAAAGTGAAAAATGTAATATAATTTTGTGTAGTAGAAATATAGTTTTTCTCCTTTCCTATCTTGCGACCCCCTCAGATGTATTTTGTGACTCCTTGGGGTGGTTATGAAGTGCTTTAAAAGGTAATCAATAAAATCTTAAAATGAATTCTAAAACTTACTGGTAACCAGTGAAGAGAGGCTAAAACAGGGCAGATATCATCTTGTCTTCTGGTATTTGTTATAAGGCGAGCAGCTGCGTTTTGTACCAGATGAAGGCGTGAGCATTTTTTGGCTTAACCCTGAATACAATAAATTACAATAATTTAACCAAGATGATATTTGTTTTTATTTAGTTGGCGAAAGTTTTGGGACATCCAGCACTTTTATTTCTGACAGTCAAGATAATAACTGATGAAAATTCTTCACTGGTTTTCAATGGGACATAAATATGTTTGTTATCTGCATAACAATGGTACTGAATATTGTGTTTAAGTATGATACTTCCCAGTAGCAGCATGTATACACAGAACAGTGGGCCGAGGATGAAGCCTTGGGTAACGGCAGGTCAGATGGGCTACAGAAGAGGCATCATCAACCACTACTGAAAAAGTTCTGTTTGTTGTATTATGTAAACAGAAGTGTGTACAGTGTGTAAATATGCACCATGAGCTGTACACATGATCAAAAATTACACACAGATGTAATAGAAATCTGTTCAGATGCCCAAAAAGTGCACTGTAGATCACGGTAGAAAAAAGCACATATACAGGATATTGCAGGGATATGTGCACAAAAATGATAGCAGATCAGTTGTAACTCCAAAAGGAAGATGTGACTAGATAATCTCATCTTTAAGTACACTAACTAGCTTTTTCTGAGCAGTTTTCATCAGCAAATGGAACTGGGTTAAGATTATGTTATCATGCACACACACACACACACACGTACACTTATCCCAAGTTAATGAATAAACTTCAATGCTCAAGCAGCATATACTGTAAAATACAAGCTCAAAACAGCAATAACGTGAGATATTTAGTGATGGATATTTACCTTAAGGGCACTGGCTGGACATCAAAGGGAAATTCTTTGTTGTAGGTCAGTATATTTTGAATTACTGTTGAGAAAAGGAGAAAGTTGAGTTGCGAGTGGATCAGAATACCCAGTCATGACAGGAGGGTTGACAAGTAGACACTTAATTCCCAGTCACTACACTTACTGGTTTCCAGTTTCTTCAGTTCTTCTAACTTGAACTGCTCCTTTGACTGTGTGCACTACAGAACAGCAGACAAATGACACATTTAATACTGTACACCTTTAGGAAAGTGAATTTATAGGAAAATATGCCTTTGCTTTGAATGAGAAAGAAACAGATGACACATTCAAGGCAACACAACTTCCTGAAAGTTTAAAGTAAACAGTACGATGAAGAATAATTTCATCTCTCTGTCCGGTTTAGTGTCAAACCATCAATTGCGACAGTGTGGTTACCATAACAGTCTGTACCAGTGTCATAGGTACCACTGAGAACATTGAGGTCATGTCCACAAAAAAATAATAATAATTAATTATAATTTAAATCAAATAAAAGGGATTTAGTTTTTTTCTGCCAGAATTATATTCCTGACTGTGAATCAGCATTTAGACCAGATGGAGATAAAATGTACAGAAAATGTTAAATAAAAAAATATGTAGCAACACACACAGGGAGGTGCAGACCAGTGTTACAATGCAAATCCATCAAAATTAAAAAAACAACTCTTCTTCAGTACACCACACTTCACTTCAGATTTTCACCTATCTTGCCTTTATCAGGGTGGTTGATGAAAAAGCCAAAAACTTGAATAAAGTATATAAAGTATGGTGACCTGGAGAAGAGTTATGCAACGTGTTTTAAAATATCTAAATAATCACTTTTTTTGGTGGCTAGTCAATCAAGTCTTGGGGGGGTAGACTGAGAAGGTCTGGACTTATGACATCACTATTTTACTCATTGGTCATCATAATTATGTCTGTATTTTTATTTGACTGTAATATTCAGCTCTCTGTAAAGCTCTTTGATCAACATTTGGTGTTTTTAAAACGTGCTCTATAAATAAAATTCGACGTGACTATTTCTAAAATTTCAGATTTGACCGTGTTTTGTTAATATTTCATACAGACTCAAAAAGAGCGACACAAACCTGCAAACTGCCACTTCTCATCTCCAGGCATGTTGCAATCTTTCCTAAAGTTTTCTAAAAAAATAAATAAATAAATACACTTGTTAGTTTGTGCAACTTTTCTGTGCAGAGGTTAAAGAGATGTATAATGATTACCTTCTGCTCTTCTGTGAAGTCTGATGAATTTGATGACTGGACTTCTTTTTGCAGTTGTCTTGCAAGACTAAATAAACACAGAAGTGCGTTAATGCCCTGCAGTGACACTTGAAGATTCTGGTAATGTAAGGTGGCTAAATGATGTTTATTTACGCCCCCTTGCGGTCAAGAAAATAGGATGTCAGGATGTATTTTGTATTATTTGTGCAATTTCAGATAAAACATGAATTAGTTGACAAAGCAGATCACATCTTTAAAAATGTGTAAAGACACTGATATTGTCTGAAAGCAGGGAACACAAGACAGATGAAAACCCACCCACAACAATGAGAGGGTGTGGCTGACTATTTCTCAATACTCTTGAGGAATATTGGCCCGTTTCTGCACTGCATGACACATAATGAAACACACTGCACGCAGCTCTGGATGATTTTCCATGACAGGCTTTATGAAATGGACTCTCCCTCAACTCAAACTGGTGGTGGATGAATCTGGGATGCAGACATGCACACAGCGACTCTGCTCCCTCTGCAACAACTGCCACATCACGTCATGGATGGGTAGGGTTTGTTTACTGCTGACTGACAGCTCAGAGGCTATAACTTCTTGTGAAGCACCATGCACCCACTGTCTCCTACATGCTGCTATCTGGCTGCAGATTTAAGGACAGACAGATTAAAAGGTGAGTAAAAGAAGCATGAAGCTGTGCTCAGGATAAAGCAGCTGTGTGGAGAGGCAGGATACACATGTTGAATGCAACTTACATTTGGTACTCATCTATAGCCTCCACTAATTGTCCCCACGAGTCAAAGTCTGTGCCTTTCTTAAAACTGGCGTGCCATTTCTGAATAGTCTTGTTGACATCAGACATTTTGGCAGGGCGGGTACTCGCGGCGCTCTCAAGGCAGCATAGCCGAGGAGGAGATTCATCTACGAGGCTTCAGCAGCAGCAGCACGCGGTGTCGTCAGCCCGGTTATCTGCTGTCCAGAGGCGCACAGAGAGAGACCAGTGACACCCCGACCAAGCCCTTTCTGTCTGCTCACCCTAATATCGCATCCGCAGGAGAAAGGAAGTCCCGCCTGGAGCTCGGGGTGCGCGCGTTTTGGGACGCGGGGTCGCACGAGTGAACGGCAACAGGATGTCTGTGTTGTAAACGTGTTGATGGTAGTAAAACTGCTGCTGCAGAAGAGAGAGAAAATGTCAAGTGGTATTTAATTTAAAGGTGCAAGCTGTATGTGAGAAAGGAGCAGTGATGGGAGATCTGCAGGCCAAGTTCAAACTTGAGACCCTTATCTCTTTAAATGATTTTAAACTTAGAATAATGGATGTGGTCACTGCTGGCTGCAACTAACTAACTAACTAACTAGAAAGAGTTTCCCTACGGGGATCAATAAAGTATTTCTGATTCTGATTCTGATTCTAACTTACACATGACTAAATATTGCTGCCTAGTTAATGCACTGTGTGCAATGTATTTTTTGTCGTACCTATTGTTGCTGTGATCTGATGTTGTGTTGGATGCTGATATTTAACCCTGTCTTGGCTGGTCTCACTTGTAAAACAGGCTTTAATCTCAATGTGACTTCCTAATTAAATAAAGGTTATATAATAGGCTGAAGGACCACGATTGCATTACATTTTTTATTACAGAAGTATTATCAGCAAAATGTATATTAACATCAGTGGTGGAAAGTAACTTAGTGCATTTACTGAAGTATTCTATTTAAGTACAATTTTGAGGTACTTGTACTTTACTTGTTGGGTCTCTGTAAATAATGTTGTTAAGAGTACGGTCTAGACCTGCTCAATATTAAAAGTGCAATGAGATAACTTCTGTTATGAATTGTCGCTATATAAATATTTTATGCTACGTTGTACTTCTACTCCACCACATTTCAGAGGGAAATATTGTACTTTTTACTCCACTACATTTATTTGACAGTTAAAGTTACTAGTTACTTTTCAGATTTGGATTTTACAATCAAAACATATGATCAGTTTATATGAAGAATTATCTTCAGCTCAACCTACTACAATACTAATGATCCAATGATATAATAATATTAATATAATATCACTTACAGGGGTCACTCTGCATGATGAGTACTTTTACATTTTATACTTAAAGTACATTTTGTTTCCAAAACTTTTACTTCGGTAAAATTAGGAACGCAGGACGTTTACTTGTATTGGATTACTTTTTTAGTGGTATTGCTACTTTTACTTAAGTAAATTATAAATGAATACTTCTTCCACCACTAATCAATATCTAGAACTGTTAAATAAATGCAGTGGAGTAAAAAAGTACAATATTTCCCTGTGAAATGTGGAGCAGAAGCATAAAGTGGGATAAAATGTAATTACACAAATAAAGTATAAGTACTCAAGTAAATGTACTTTATTTTCCATCACTGTGTAACATTTAATTGCAAATGTAGTTTTTTGTGTTGATGGGGTTTTTAAAAAAATATAGATCCTGCTTTAAAATACATTTATTTATTGCTAAATTGATTAAAATTACACAATAACAAAATGTCTTTCTATAATTAAGCATTATTAAATATTTTTGGACCATTTTTATTTTTTTTCCGATTATGTTTTTATTTGTATTTCAAATAGGCTTTATTTTTTATTTCTTTATTATTAATTTCTTTATAAATGTCTAAATCTATGTTGTTTTCAATTTGTATGTAAGTTTAAACAATAACTTATTTATATGTAAAATGTACTTTACACCTTGTCAACTAGATTTAATTATTGTAGTGTTAATCCGCGTGTTAAAAGGACTGTCACTCAATTTGGGATCAATGACAGGTTCCACTGCTGTGTTTTGAATATTTGTCATGGGTCTATATTTTCATTTCAAGGAAACAAAATAAATAAAGCAGTTACCAAGGTGATTTTATGACAAGAAAATGTATTAAAAATTAAATTAAAGCCTTATTAGGAGCATATCCTTATTGTAATAGTATTGTGGAACATAATGTCCCTATTTTTAGTTCTGCAAAAGCGAAGACCCAGTCATTGATAAGTTAAATAAGTATCAAAAAGTCTTAATTTTAATGGAAACGGGGCGCCTTTATTTTGAAAACAATCCATACGGTTTCCGTTTTGCCCTGTCAGTCTCCATCTTGACACAGTGGTACAACGTTAGCTATGGACGGAGGAACAACTCAGCAAGTGATGTGTTTCAGGTCGTATTAGCCGCTGACAGAATGAGATAAGATGGAAACTGTAACGACGGATTCGTCTGCAGCTGAGGAGGATGAATGTTCAGACTCAGAGGTTTCATGTTTGATGAGAGTCGGAAGAAATTCAGACTGGCTTCGCTTGTTCGAAAACACAGAGGTGCAGTTTGCTAATGCTAGCTAACTAGCTAAATTTGCCTCATATTGACCCTAAAACTTGCTCAAGTTCACTGCAGATTCCCACTTTTCACATAAAATATATCCCTCATTCATGGTTATTTTTCTTTATTTCTTTAGCTTGTCGTTATCGAAGAGTATCCATATGTTTTAATGAGCTAAAAGAGCTAGCTAACTGTCTGTGATGTTTGTTTTTGACTGCACAGACCACCATTGGACGTGGTTTGGATGTAACCTACCAGCTGTTGTCTCCAAGTTGTCCTCTGATGATCTCCAGACTGCACTGTACTTTCAAGCAAAGGGAAGATGGCCAGTGGACAGTAACGGACAGAAAGGTAACCAGGTTTCTGAATTGCTCAATTATGAATATTACAATCTCTTTTATTATTTATATTTGATTGATTTTGCTATATAAACAAATACAAACATTCTCTAATAACCAAATCATGAAGGATCTAAAAAGTACAAAAAAAGAGACTAGAAAAAGAAAGAACCTTTCTTTTGTATATGTTGTCTTTATATATTTCTATATTATGTTTTTAACAGAAGCCCAGTGATTCAGTATATTATATTAGTAACATCAGCATGTGTGAAAATCCTGCTGTCTCCTCAAAATAAACCAGACAGTAGATATATTACAGGTGTGTTACGTTAGTGCAAAACCTCATATTAGATGACAGGAAACAGGATACAGGATTTAATAAGAAGTATAATATTATTTATCAGACACACAGGATCATTAAAATAAAAGCACACCAAGCGTAACATTGGGATGCTTTTTCCATCCGAAGTCATCGGCTGTCACCAAGTCCCACGCTGAAACTGATAACTGAAGTATTGATCATAAATAATTGTTTGAAGTATTTATTAAACAACCATAAACATGCAACAACATTGTGATCTGTTTCACCTTAAACCAGAATTTTCTTCCTCACCAGTTTCTGTGTAAAACTGTCCACCACTTAATTAAAATCCAGAGCTCTGACCAGATCACTAGATGCTGATACGCAATTATATGCTCTGAGCTGAAAGGGGGGCTTCTTTTTTCTGGATATTGAACATTATTTAATTAATTGCAGTTTATAGTGCAAAAAGACCTTCTCATATGATCTCCTCATAAGCTCTCAGTCATTACAGTCCCCTATATTCAGTGGGTCACCTAATACACATAATCTAGTATTGAAATCAAAATTATAACTTAATAAATTATAAATACATTTATGGACCTTCCACCAATAAGTCTGAACTAAACTAATTCCCTAAGCATTAATGTTCCTTCACTTCCTTCAGATTTCCAACAATCTGCGTTATCTCTCAGCATAAGTCTAAACATTTAGGATGGGGTGCAATAATAACAATTTAGGATCTTAAACTGAATCAATCTGATTTTACACTCCCTGGCCACTTTATTAGGTACACCTCTACAGTGTTTGCAATCCAATACAACAGATCTGCCACAAATTGTACATTTGTGGAGATGATAATGTTCAGTTTTTGTTAATTCAACTGTATGTTTATTACTAAGGTCATAGTTAGTGGTGGTGTTGTACTGAACTGCATTATATTGAAATGGGTTTCTAATATTCTTCCCCCCTTATGTTTGTAAAACACCTCTCAATATAATGCAGTCCAGTGCAACACTACTGCAAACTACAACCTCAGTAACAAACATATAATTAAATTAATACCTCTGACAGTGTCAATCAAAATTGAACATTATTATCTTTGTAAAGGTAGAATTTGTGGCTGAGCTATTGTATTAGATTGCATTAGATTTTACAGGTGTACCTAATAAAGTGGTCACTGAGTGTATGTTTAAAGTATTTTTTTATATATGAATATTATACGGTGTTGCTTTTTTTCTCTCTCAGAGTCTGAACGGTGTGTGGGTGAATGGAAACCGCATACCTGCTGAAGAAGCCCATCAGCTGAGGCTCGGAGACTCCATACAACTTGGTGTTCCTGTAATTGGAACCAAAGTGGAGTTTGACTACATCCTCGTCCAGCGGCCCCTCAAAGACATTAAACTCTACCTGGCAAACGGACACAAAGAGGGTGCTAAAGCAGCCCATGTTCCCAAGAAGCCCAAGAGGAAGCTGGCCGTGGAAGAAGTTGAGCCGTCTACCTCAAAGCCCAAGCTCTACCGCTGCTCTTCTGCAGACAAGTCATTTGCAAAGCCCTGCCCTCTGTCACCAGTGAAGTGCCAGCAGAGGCTCAGTCACACCCAGCCAGAGGAAACTGGAACCAGCAGACTAGTCCAGGAAGTAGACCGGCCCTCATATGACTCCAGCACTCCGTGTGACCTGGACAACTTGCAAATGTAAGCCCCAGCTTGTGCCTCTCATGTATTATCATTACAATCGATTCACAGAGCTAAGCCTCAGTTTTCCTGAAAGATACATCCATCGCAATCTTTTAAAAACCCCAAATGGTTGTTTGACAACCCTTGCCACAGTTCTTAAGTTCTTTTCAGATTCCTTAAAGACTTTTCTCTCCACCTGGACCACAAAGTATTCTAGGGCTGCAGCTAACAATTATTTTCATTATTGAGTAATCTGTAGGTTGTGTTGGGTTTTTGGGTTGTTTTTTTTGTTTTTTTTTTATGAATCGCTTAGTCTACAAAACATCAGAAAATAGTGAAAAATGTCTATCTCAGGTTGAGATCTTCATACTGTTTGTTTTGTCTGACCAACAATCCAAAACCCAAAGATATTCAAATTACACTGATATAAAACAGCAGATCCTCACAGTTTTGAAGCAGTAACCAAAGAATGTTTGGCATTTTTCCTGATAAATTACTTCAACAAGTAATTTCTTAAACATTGTCTCAACTCTAAAGGATTCTGTCAACTACACAATGAAAACAATTGTGTGACTCAATTTGTAGTCCAAACCAAGATGAAAGCAGCAGATGACTTATCTCCTTGCTTGCATTTTACACCACAAGAAAAACATAAACAACATATTATTTTGAAAAATATTCAATACTTGAAAATCAAAATCAACTTTATTAGCCAAGTATGTGTACACATAGAAGGAATTTGACTCAGTTTTTTTCATATACTGTATAAGTAAATGTACCTGAGGAAGTTTTTCATTTTGTTTTAATGTTGTACAAATTCATTTTATCTTTGTCTGAAATATAGTGTTGATAAATGAGAGGTGTAAACTGTGGCTGTGACACACTATTATATTCCTTTATGTTACAACCAGTGAGTTAAAGATACTCACTTTTGCTTTGAATCGAAAGTTTAATCTCCCTTAAGTTTTTCTTTCTTTCTTTCATTTATGCTTGTAGGTACAGCCAGAACATTCTGATGCTGAGGGAGCAGGTGGACGACACCCAGAGGCAGGTAGCCTCGCTGGGGGGAGAGCCCCAGAAGACTGACCCGCTCAGAGAGGAGCATATTAGGGAGCTGCATGGTCAGCTGGAGACGCTCAGAGCCAAAATGCACCGGATGGAGACGTTAGAGAAGTCCTTTAGCGAAACTAAGAGGCAGCTAGAGGTGAGAGGTTTTTCAGTAGTTCCTTTCATACATGGAATACACATCACTAACAACTGCTCCCAATGTGCTGTAATGGCAAGAACAAACGGACTCTCTGGTATAATAACATACAGATGCCATACTTAATTGTTTGACGTCAATACTCGATCTGTGTATGATTATTTGGGCTGCATGATGAGAACAGTACACTGATGATGAATTTAGCGTGTTTTATTTGGGTGGCGACAAACATTTTAAAGAGAGGTTGATATCTTGAAACCTTGGCACATAAAACTGAAACTTATCTGCATGGCTAGACAGCTGTAGCAGTAGAAAATGTGTTTTTGGTGATTTGAGTGAACCAACTGTCTAATAGTTCTTAACTGCAGAGAACATTAAACGTTTGTATGCTGCATGATATGGCAAAAGCAACTTTAAAAAATTGACATCAAAATAAAAGAGAATTATTATTTCTTCACTCATTTATAATGTAAAAATAACAAACAAGGCTGCATGTGTGAATAGTAACCGCTAATCCATACCAAAGGCCTAAATTTTCTGGCCCACAGATTGTCCAGAAATAAAAAATACAATACAGTATGTTATGACGTGGACGCATTTATATAATCCGTAAGAACACAATTTTCGTATGAATGACTGCTAGACACAAAATATTCTCTTTCATGAAGGTGTAACTTTTTATGTATTTAGGCACAGAAAACAAAGCAACAAGAGGATCTTTTGAAAAAACAATTGGAAGAAGCCTTGCAAGAGGTATGTAGTATAAAACTACAGCTTTTGTTTATTGTTGCACCACAAATACAAGCAACCAGACGCAGAATTTTTAGTGAATTTATAAATATGTTAAAATTTAGTCTTGTATGCATAAAATTGACTAACGCTGGGGACACACGGGAGGTGGAACCGCCGCCGAGAGCTGCAAAGCTGCCTGCATCTTTCCCATCCACTATTAATTGGAAATAGTATCACTGCTGTTTGTGATTGTGTTTTTTAAATTCCATACTTATTTCACATATTTGTCAGTTGTGTCTAAACAGAGAGCGAGAGAGACGAGTACACACACAGAGGCAGGAGAGAAGCCCCTCCCCGCAGATCACACAAGGCGATCCTTTTAACCTCATTGTTGCAGAAGCAGCGACGCCCCGCTTATTCAGGAACACATAAAAAGCTTTGTTAGAAATTCATGAGGTTATTCTAAAGATCAGCTCTTTATTGTGATTCGAAAAAAGCAGAGGAGCAGAATCACTAGCTGGCACGAGAAAACACGCTTCTGGTGTGAACAGCCAGGCTACTGTTCATGCGAGAAGTGACCTATCGTGGCGCTTCCGCCTCCTGTGTGTCTCCGGCGTAACATTTTTGAAATTGTTTTTTAATCTGTCTGTTTTCAACATCCTTAGCAAAAGAAAGTAATAAGCGAACTTGCCCTTTCTCGGCAAGGCTTTGAAGAGATTCTTTTGGCCAAAAACAAAGAGCTGGAAGTGACAAAGGTATGATTATATTCATAGTCATTTAAGCGTTCTTTTTGCATAGTTTGGCATGGCATCAGCAAAGCTTTATTCATTTATTTATGTGTTTTTGCAGGAGGAGAAAGAAAAGGCGAGAGCCCAAAAAGATGAAGTTGTTACACAAGTGACTGAAGTTCTGGAGAACGAGCTTCAGTGCATCATCTGCTCCGAGCTCTTCATTGAGGTAGGATTAAGAGTCAGTTTAGCATGGTGTTGGAAATTATATTGTCTTTGCTATTCTCATCTGTTGTTCCTACATACAAATCTTTTGACTCTTGGACAGAAATTATATAGGAGTACAACAGGTACAAAAACTGAATACAGCAATTATTATATTAGTAACGAAAATATATACAGCTGTCAGAAAAACTTCTCTTTGAGGTGCATTAGAAGATGGACACAAAAACATGAACACTAAACAATAAAATTTACGTTTTAATCTGTATCGATATCATCTACAGGCAGTCATCCTGAACTGCGCTCACAGCTTCTGCTGTCACTGCATCAAGCAGTGGCGCAAAAAGAAAGACGAGTGTCCTATCTGCCGACAGGCCATCCAGTCCCAGACCCGCTGTCTGGCCCTGGACAACTGCATCAACAGCATGGTGGAAAACCTGAGCCTGGACATGAAGGCGAGGCGGCAGACACTCATCACTGAGAGGAAAGGTGAGAGGTGTGTTATCCACATTGTCATTAGTATCCTACAGTTTATACAGTTAGAGAAGCAGTTTTTTTTTGTTTTTTTTTAACTTACTAAGAAAAACATGAACAGGGCATATAAATAACAGGCAGAAAACAAACAGACCAACGGGGGCAATACATAATGTTATTCATAATAGGAACCAGTTTACTGTATTTTTAAAGATTACCTTCCCAATTCTTTCAGAAAAAAACATGTATAACACAAACCGCTAAAAGTAAGGTTTCCTTGTTTCAAAGAAGCAAGCTTGTGACCATGATGTCATCAGCTCAGGTCATTGGACAGTGAGTACAGGAGCAGACGAGAGTCAGTCTGATCATTCAACAGGGAGAAGTTCAATAACATATCATGTAATTATGTTGTACAAAATCCTCATTTCAAAATACTCTACCTTGGCTTACATTTCTCGTGTCTAAGGGAAGTATATCAATTGAAAATGGACCAATATTTGTCCCAGTTGGATGTCTTAAATACTCGACACAGCATATGCTTGACACAATATAGGGTTTGTTAAACAAAAACACTGGAAAATTGACAATTAGACAACTACTGTTTCAACTTTTTACCCTCTGAGTTAGAATATTTAACTAAATATGTTAACAAACCTATCAAGACAATGCTTTGCTAGTTATTAAAATATGCAGTAAATTTTGCCTTTATCATCCTACCCTAGCCCCATACCTGCAGCAGTTATCTGGACGTTAAATTTCAGTTACGGAAAACACACCACACTACAGTATGTGACAGTGATGTCGCTTACTCAGTCAGGATCACACTCTTGCACAAGTTACCACGTGGACAATCTCGGAACCCATCGGGTCTAATGACAGTTTAGCCTTTGGGGGCAATGGCCAATGTTTCATGGTTTCCAGTGTAGCCAGTGAATATCCAGATAACGGATATCCGGAACAAGACTTCCTCTTCCGTACGCTGGTCATTGTTTACAGTCCAATTAGCAATCTCAGAACCCATCAGCTGTTGTCTGACGACGATTTGAATGCAGCAAAATTAAAAAAAAAAAAGCTAATCTCAAGGGTTCAAAGATTGATTTTAAAAAAACTAAATCATAGTCAGACAATAGCCAGTGGGTTTCGAGATTGCATTTCAGCCAATGCGATCCGCCTCTTTTGCTTTCCACACGCACTGTTTACCTGCATGCAACCAAAGCCCGCTCAAAAGCGATTGGTCAATACTACTCAGACTACAAACGGACTTCACATGGAAACCAGAATGCTTCCGATACCAAAATCTTGTCCCTTGCCTACAGATTTGCATTAATTTGCAGATATATGTTTATAGAGATTACCACCACATTGATGACCCATATAGCATTAATATCTGACGGACTACTTACTAGCAATGGTGTGCAATGCCACATAAATCAGATCAAATGACTGGAGAGCCTTGACACGTCTAGGTGAGCTCAGTGACTAATGTTCATCTCGCCCTCGGCAGTAACCACTGAAGTGCCCGATCCTCAGCTGGTGTGGGGAAGCTGCTCAGAGGCTCTCAAGCAGTAAAAGAAATGTGGTTTTCAAGGTGTTTAAAGGATATTTATACTCACTGCTTCAACCCGTCTCGGCTTGATAGATAGGTATGTTTGTTGGTAGAGTAAGGGAAGAAGGGGTGGGCGTGGGTGGTCCAGAGTGTGGAGCAAAGTGAGAATTTCAAACACAAGGTGGCAGCACAGTGAGGCTGATTCATGTCTTTTCTTTCTGTTGTATGATATTATTTTAGAAATGGTGAAATTTAATTCAACATAAAAAGCAGTATGTAGCATTGAAATACTCCTATGAATATTAGGTGTGATGGTGCTGAAATTGAGCTTGCCTTCCCCCGATAAACAAAAGTGGAAAAATATAATGTATGTGCTGCACTTGGCGAATATATTCAAGGTTATTGATCAGAATACAGATACAAAGCAGTTAAATTGTAACTAATTGAGTAAGTTAACTTTATTTCCATAGCATTTTTCACAACCACAGTTACAACATAATTCACAAATATGCATTTAAAGTATAACATTAAAAAAAATGTTAAAAATTATTACAAGGTCAAACATAGAGAATTAAAACAAAATAAAATACAAACAACATAAAACAAACCAAATGGCAACCAAAGATGCTGGTCTTTGAAATGTCTGTGAAGTGAAACTCTCACTGTTTTCTTTTTCCGTCTTTTCCAGCAGCTGTCTCTGCTCAGGTGATGGTGATTCACGATGACGACAGCAGCAGGAGCAGCGACAGTGACGGCAGCATGGTGTCCATAGACAGTAGCCTCAGCTCTGTGGTCTCTGTGGACAGTAGCATCTACTTGGACTCCAGTCCGCCCTACAGTGGTTACTCTGATGAAACTTTTGATGATGAATTTGAGGATTAGCCCTTTTTTTCCTGTGGGCTGTAATGTGAATTGGACTTTTTGGTGTTGCGTTTCCCTCGAATGTTCCTGGGACCTTGTTAAGGTAGTACGCAAAGGTTGGTCTCATCATGATTCCAAAGGTTTATGTTTGTCTTTTTGTAAAAGTTTGTCTTATTGTCTTTATTTTCAACAAAAGGAATAAAGTTTCTTCCTACGCATTTTCGCACTCACTCCTGCCTGTATGTTGTGATGCAAAGTTTCCAAGCATTGATTCATTATGTTAATGGTTCTAAGGAACTAGTAACCTTTTTGAAATCAGAAGGCTCATCTGCTACAAATAGTTAAAGTGTTCTTAGATGATGCCTGACTTGTTGTGATGGTTGGTTGAAAGCATGATCTTTTATCAAAGAGACAGAGGACAGACGGAGAACAAAGCTCTGCTGGGAGTGAAAGGACCATACCAGTGTTTTTGTTTTAAGCCAAATAACTTCTGTTACCACAGAACATTAATGTAGCTTTAACAACAACTAAAGCATACGTGAAGTCAGACAAAGTATCTGCAAACTACTGATAGCTCCCAATAAATTGAATTTAATAGAGCAACGCCTTTCTTCGTCAGACATGGTCAACTTTGCTTTTTCAGTTTGTCTTTTTTTATTAAAAACACAATTTAGGAAGCAAAAACGGCACAGTATACAGGAATACATGGTTTATAGTAAATTTAGTAACTAAACTATGCAAAGAAATATTGGTGTGGTCATTTAATCCATTATTTCTGTTGTTCCAGAAGTGGATAAAAAAAGACCAACTTTGTAAGAAAAATTAACTGTAATGTGACAATACTATAATTCCTGAAACATGGCCAAACTCAAACAATCACCAAAAGGGTTGACCTTTTTTTCATTGTTGTTATTTTATGTTTCATTCAGCGATGCCCTATACTTTCTATTCATCCACATGCCCACCTGGGAGTCGCTTCGCCTGGCACACAAGCTGTGTAGTGCTTTGCTGAAAGGAAGAGCATTAATCACTCCCATTGGCAACGCTCCAGAGTATACCTCATATTTCACTGGTCCTGTCTTACATAAACAACTGAAGGCTTTCACCTCTTAAGATAATGTGAGAAAGGTTCAGTAAGTTCACTATCAAGCAAAAGCTGAGTTGTTAAGCATTTATTTTTTTATGTAAGGCTTTTTTCTTTGGCCTTTTAAGTGTACCAATAA
Organism: Siniperca chuatsi; assembly: GCF_020085105.1. NCBI lineage: Eukaryota > Metazoa > Chordata > Actinopteri > Centrarchiformes > Sinipercidae > Siniperca > Siniperca chuatsi. Next base: position 19,263,101 of record NC_058057.1, read on the forward strand.
TCAGTGTGCAAGACAAAATTAAATAAAATACAGCAAAGGGTATCACTTTCAAAAAGCTTTGCCACTCATGCCACTGGTCTGATGCTATATATTATAGATCATCAACAACTTCAACAATATTACACGTTTAGATCTGCATGTCAACAGTCACTACTGGAGTGGGTGTCACATTTAAAAATAGATTTTCATCTTGGAAAGAAACTTTTCATTTTGCTCAGTCCTTCCATCTTTTTGTAATTGCACACATGCTGTGTTGCCTAGCAACTAATGCAACAGCTCCTTGGGCTCTGAAAGCAAATGGAAGTGTGATGGCACCAGCCTCAACACTGAGGCACGCAGTCTTCATACTGTAAATAGATAGTGTTGGTACTTCTGTAAGGGGCTCCACCAGAAGACTAAGGGCTTTAATTGTACCATAAATAATCACTGCATGTATTCAATACTTTATCACAATATCCATATGAAATAGCCTGCACTCACTAAGATGTATGAGCCAATATCATGCTGCACTGTCAGCTTATTTGTTGGCACTCTATTAAGGAGTTCCTGGTGTCATGCAATCCAAACCTTATTATTTCTTAATAATGTCCTAAAAGAACTATGTAATTTGGTGCTATGTAGAAAACAGAGTTAAAGTTCTGAGCCGGTGAGAGTGTAGTTGTGTTTATAAGCAAGTTGTTGTAAGCCTTTCTAACCGGAGATCTTACAACACAGGAGATGCACTGGTGTCAATGATTAAATTAATGATGGCTGAATTCCAGTTAGCTGCGTCAGTTTCAGGGTCCTGTTATTGTGCATGTTGGCTCACCGTCACACTGTCATGGGTTACTGGGACTAGAATGGAGGCATTGTTAATGTTATTAGTAACGTGACACGTCTCAATGTCTGCTGCGTAAAAGGCCTATTTATTTGAAAGAGCTGCTCCACTTAACGCTGAACTAGGGAGGACTGGTCTCCAGTGCTGTGTACTTAATGTACATATATTAATATATAATAGACTGAAGTTAGAGACATTAATTCCTCTAAGGGACTTTATTTAGTTATCATTATTGATATTTTTAATAATACTTGTGAATGTTTAGTGTGTGTGTGTGTGTGCGTGTGTGTGTGTGCTTGCTTGTATAAGGGATTTCAGCAATTTAAGGGGAGTTTATATCATACAATATGCAATTATGAAACATGCACGTTGGTATTTTTAGGCTGATTCCACTATTTTTAGGCCCAATATATTTAAATTTGACTACTTTTACGCCAACAAAATAAATAAATAAACAAAGGATTTACCCAACACAATTGTATACCTGTCAGTATAAACAAGGCACTGTGTATAATCAGTAAAAACTTAGTTACTTTTCCTTTTTCAGGAACCTTCCCACTAATTTACCGTTACATGCAGGTATAAATCCTAAATACTGTTTGACAGCTGAATCATGCTGCCTCATGCCAAGACAAGCTGATCATCGAACCAGCACAGTTCTTGTTTGGTGCAGATTCAGGGACACCCAGCACCGTAATTCATCCCACACTGACTCTACCCAGAGTGCAACTGGAACAGCAGCTCACAGAGTTTGCCTCCTGTGCTGTGGACGGCTGATGTCACGCCAGTCCATTAAAGCCGGAGTACGAGGGAAGCGTGTGTCTGTCAGGCCATATTACATGAGGACGACAGTGATGGACTGCCTCGGGGCTACAGTTGGAGCCTCTCATTCCTCCGTCCAACCCTCCATCCGACTCCTGGAGCAACCTTGTGATGTCAGTAACAGCCATCTCTCTCTTGCTCTCTCTCTGTCCGCCCCTCCACATGGGAAACACAATCAGTTTTTGCTGCATCATGTACCTGCCTCCATCCATGTGTGGTCATGTGAAAATGTCACCCAGATAATTACAAAACTGATGACAGTAGCTTGAGCTGAAACTATTAGTTGACCAAGGTAATGGCTTGGTCGAAGGACAGAAAAATAATCTGCAACTATTGATTAATAGTTTCAGGCATGTTTTCATGCAAAAATGCCAAAAATTCACTGGTTCCAGCTTCTCAAATGTGCAGTTTTGATGCTTTTCTTTGTCATATTATAGTAAACCAAATATCTTTGGGTTTTGGGCTGTTGGTTGGACAAAACAAGTAATCTGAATACGTCACCTTGGGTTCTGGGAAGTTATATTCTGCATTTTTCATTATTTTGTCATATTTTATAAACAAACTAATTGATAAATCTAGAATATCATCAGTAGATTAAAATAAAATTTTTAATTCGCGTTAGTTACAGCCCTAACAAAATACTGTATTATATCATTAAAGTCTCATATAAGTGCATCCTCACACATCTATACAGAAATTTTTGTGGAGCATCTTGCACTAAAGCAACAGGGGTACACATGTATATAGCTATGACGTACACAGGATCTTTACAAATGTAATAGATATAGAATAGATATACATGAACATTGTACTGACCAGTCTTGACTTGTGTGTTGCTTTACAAAACATCAAACCAGTGATACTTCTTCCAGATATCAGATTCAAATGTCATATCCTCCCAGTGTAATCAGCTCTTATGACTATGACTCTGAAACTGTGTCCCTCTGATAACTATCGCTGAGAAAATACAAGCTCACTCAGAGCAGTGTGGTTCCACAACATGCAAGGGAAGACAGAGCCAAGGAAAAGAGCTATATGAACTAAAGCACGCACATATTCTCTATATACTCCACTCCACCCATACAATATCTCTCCTACTGCAGCTGATGATGAGACTCCCCAAATCTGGATTCCATCCATTTCCATCCATAGCTCAAATGATGAAGTGTTGTGGTGTTTTTCTTTGTCTGGACTAAGATGCATTATTTACGCTACATGCATGGTAAATTTACAAAATGTTGAGGCTATAAATTATGTTTTGCTTAGAGTACAATTTCATTTTGCATGTATTCGTCTTTGATTTTAAAAGGAAGCAGAATTTTAGTTTATCTCAGTATTTCTTCACAGCAGATTTGATTGGGGATGGGGAAAAACCATATTTACTGTATTTTTCATATTTTATTTCCATGTCAGTCAGGATTCTCTTAAGGTGGTATTTACTGATTTCTAACCTCCTACTCCTCAGCTATGCACCTGCTTTGTTGTTGTTTGTAAGAAAGATGGATTCACTCCAGTATGTTCTTATCCAAATGGCTCATGGTCCATATGCGTGGTCCATCTGCCAGCTTTGTAGAATCCAAATGTTGTTCACAGCATGATCAGGCTGAACACTCGCTCAGCACTCATATCAGTGTTCTCATTGTATGTCCAACTGTTAAAAATAAAATATTACTTAATTGAATAATTATTAGACAGTCTAATCTTAATTTTGTACTTTGACTTCCCCAGACAGCTCTATTGTATTTCTGCATTAAATGATTAATGGATAACAATGTATTTAAGGTAATTCGTAATTACTGGTTAATAGAATTAATTGGTATTTGCAAAATATTTTTAAAAAATATTATTCTTGTGTTTAGAGTGACTGTGGGGAAGATAGGCAGTATTAAAGTAAAATAGCATATGGATTGACATCTGTCAATTTGTGAGATTACATTAAAATTTTGATCAAATTAATCAATTAATCAAATGCATCTGCTGCACTGCCAAAAGTCCGTTTCTTAATGTGGCTATGTGTTATGCAGCTTTCCTCACATACAGTTAAAATACATAAACATTAATTTTTTTTAATATTTTTCACATAGAGTACAACGTACCATAACTCATAATCCATACATATATACTGTATATACACTGTTATGTGTATATCATGCACATATATGTTTTATATCATGCACAGTTAAGTCTTCGGACACTTGTAGGACTGCATCTTCTGTGGAAAACTGTTGCATTCCATGGAGGTCGGAAATTCTGCTTTTCTGACAGTAAAATATATACAAAGATACTGTTGACTCACTATTCTGACAAGGAAACTCACGATTTCTCAACACTGTGTTTTCAAAAGTTCCGTTATCTGATGTCTTCTAAACATAGCGGCAAACACTGTAAATTCTAAAAGCATTAGCTAGTCAAAGCATCTTTATCTTCGTACTACACCGCTTTTCAAACGTCCAGGGCAGAGTGCTCGAATTTCCTGGGTTAAAAAGTAAGCTAAGAGCGTTCTGTTACCATGGGAACGGATGAAGCCCAGACCAGCGCACAGCAAGTATACTTTAACGTTTGAACATTTAGTTGTGTATTTGTAGTTAACTGACTGTAAATGGTATAAAACAAATATTAAATGTCTGTTGGTTTACCACTTTGAAGAGTCATTCACGAGATAGCCATAGTAGTAAGCTAGTCGCAGTTTAGCTAACATTAGCGTGGATTGTCTGTTTGCTCTTAATTTACTTTGCAAACAGTTTTGGCTAGCAGCAGAATGTGTATGGCAGCATGTTGACGTTAGCTAATGCCCATAGATAATTAGATTTCAGTAACAATTTATTTAGGCGTTAAACGTCTTTTAACAAACTATCATCACATAAACACACCCGAAAATAAGCAAGAATCAATCTACATTTATGGGGATGTGAAACTGTTAATGTGTAATTTAATGTTTCTTCTTTTTAAGTAGAGGATAGTCTACAAAAACCCTACAACAATTTCCAGGTCCCTCCCTCCCATCCTCCAGGAGCCGACCTCAACCCAGCTGAAGACTACAAAAAGATGAGGAGGATCATTGCTGAAGATCCAGACTGGTCCCTGGCTATAGTGCCTTGTTTATCAAACCTCTGTCTGCAAAGCATCGTGAGAAACTTTGAGGGTGTGCACTTGTTTTTTAGTACCATTATTATACACACAATTACATACACACTTGTAATATAAATGGAACTTTATGCAAAATTTAAACCTGTTACAGAAAAGCCCATATTTGAAGAACTTACACCCATCCAGAAAGACTTTGTGCAGGAGAGACTGTCTACTTCCCTGCACCTGCACGTGACAGCCAACTTGATCAGCGATGGTGTCTATTGGAAGCGGTGCTGCGAGCAGCGGTGGGACCTTTGTGACGTCTCACATTATGGCCACAGCTGGAAACGAATGTTCTTTGAGAGGCACATGGAGAACATTATTGAGCTTTTTATCCCAGCTGTAACAGAGCCAAAGACAGTTCTGGCGATGGTACCTCATTGTAAGAACTATGTCAAGAGGCTGGACATCTCCCAACTACTGCCGCCTGTCAAGGAGCCCCAGGAGGAGGAAGAGGAATATGGCTCAGAGTTGACAAGTGACAACGAGTATGACAGGCCGTCTATGGACCACTTTGACTTTAACATCCTGCTCGACAAGCTGATAAACCTGGAAGAGCTCCATTTGGTGTACAGGGTCAAACAATGTGGTATGAACTTTGAATGGAAGATGTTTGAGATGACTGACAGAGATTGTGAGTCCCTCGCCAAGGCCCTCAAGTCCTGTAAGACTTTGAAGGTGAATATTGATTGCTCCTCTGTGGTTTATAGCATGGAAAGTATGGAGCCTGATTGTCTGGTGCATGTTTGTTTGTTGTAATTCAGCACTTCTGACTTTCTTGCCAGTTACAAAACATCATTTACAGATATTTTACAGTCCCCGATGTCATGAAACAGGGAAATTGTTGTTGGCACTACCCAAGCATTAAATTCATGCTCTATTTACATCAAAGAAAAGACATCAGAGCCTCTGGCTGCAACCTAAATAAGTCAGTATTTGATGCACATTTTTGTCACATTAATTTATTACTGCGTGAGAACATGGCATATATCTGCTATTGGTTTCTGTGCATGATATGTGAACTGTATAAGATATGATATCAGGGCTGCAACTAATGATTGTGTAATCTGTTGATTATTTTTTTTTTGATTAATTGTTTAGTCTATAATATATCAGGAAATAATGAAAAATGCCCACCACAATTTCCCAGGTGCCAAAGATATTTTATTTACAATGATATAAAACAGAGAAAAGCACATTTTAGAAGCTGGAAAGAGTCAAGTTCTGCATTTTTGTGTGATAAATGTCTTTCACAACCAGTTCATTATCAAAACTGTTGGCAATCCATTTTTTGTCGATTTATTTTGACATTATTTAAAGCATAGTCCCTCACTGTTCTGTGCTGCTGGCATGTAAATAACATTTATACATGTGGCAAGTTCATATTGTTACAAAAAAGGAAAAGGGCACTTGATTCTGTTTTTTGTGCTACTCACCACATAAACTTCATAATATACTGTTTCTACAGCTTCTAAGGCTCCATCAAAGCCACGTTGAGGATAAAAAGTGCCGGCTGCTGGTGAAATTCCTTTTGGACCACCCGTCCCTGAGGGAGCTCGACTTTTCTCACAACCTGATCGGAGACAAAGGAGCCAGAGCTATCGGCAAACTGCTCACCAGGAGTAAACTGGAGACCCTGAACATGTGTGACAACAATATTAGAGGGCCGGGAGCCAAAGCTATAGCTCATGCCTTGTCCAAGAACTCCACTCTTTTGTCCCTCAACCTGCGTCTCAACCGTTTGAGAGATGAAGGGGGTCAGGCTATCGGCAAGGCCTTGCTGAACAACAACACCCTACTTAACCTGCACCTGGGAGGCAATGAGGTGACGGGGCCTACTGCCATTGCACTGTCTAAAGTGCTAGTTCAGAATAACACCTTGAAGAGCATCAATCTTTCCTGCAACAACCTGGGTGTGGTGAGTAAATTTCTGTTCTTAGATCCTTACTACCAGTGGGGTAATAGATATAAAGTACAAAGGCCATGTTGTCACCTATATTGAAAGGGTTCAAACTCTGTACAGTGGCAATTTTAGGTCATTGCAGACTCATCAATTTGGCACAAAATTTGTCAAACATGTATTTTGTTTAACCTCAGCTGCTCTTGGGCTTACGTTAAATCTTACAGTAAGACTGCAGCTGATGGAAATCTGGTCATAACTGGAAAAGTCTGTGATCATCAAAGTCATTAGACTTTATGCTCCAGAGACCATGTGTGTTTGCCGAATTTCATGGCAATGCATCAAAATGATTAGTCGATTAATGGATTAGTTGTTTCATACAAAATTAACTGGCAACAATTTTGATGATCAATTAATCAATTAAGCACTTTGAAACACTGGGTTATTTAGAAACACTGGATTTTCTTCACATCCAAAGCATGCTAGTGCCTGCACAGACATAGTACAGTAACAGAGAGAATAGCTTTAAAGTACAAGGATTTTCAATTATTCATAGATATGTGTGGAAAACATGCAATAATGGAAAGCTAAGTAAGTGTTGTTTCCCCATGAGAGGTAGATCAGATTTTTCCTCTTCTCATGCTCTCGCCTCTTCCAAGATGTCACTGTACAGTATATCTCTGACTCGAATACACTGCGGAGGATCAAAAATCACCCACATAGCAGAAATGCAACGTGCAGTACCATCAATATCTGTGACCTTCTTCTACTATTCACAAAAATAGAAAAGCCTGTTTCAGACATAACAGTAAAACACTGGTGACACTCACAATAAGCAGTTTACAAAGTGTGTGCTATTTTGGACAGCAAGAGTTGCTGAGGGGTGATTTTTCAAGGTTATCAAGACTGTCCTCAGACCTTTTCACAAGAGCATCCTGTGATGTGTTCAACATAGACATGCATCAGAGCCAAATGTGTTTGTTTATTGTCTCTCTCCCTACCTCTGTGTGTGTGTGTGTGTGTGTGCATGTGCAGGATGGAGGTAAAGTTCTGGAGGAGGCGATGTCTCACAACACCAGCGTAACAGAATGTGATATTCGTCTGACGGAGGTTGATGAGCAGAGCGTTTTACACATTAACCAGGTGGTTTGGACCAACCAGAGTTTAGACCAAAAGAGACATGCTCAAGAGAGGAAAACCAAGTAGACATAAAGTAAACAGCTCCTTTTGGTAATACAAACCCTTCTTTATTAGTCATTAATTCTTGCCCCCCCTCCCACCTTCTTTTAGCCATGTTGCACGGCCAATATATGCCAACACTGCATCTCAAACTAAAGTAGCTGATTTTTGACAAAATTTTAATAACACAAAAAAACACAAAAGTCCTATTGTTCATAGTAAGTGTTGCTGTAAGAGGAAAATCTACCCCTGGATACTTACCATTTGTCATTTTTGTGCTCTTTTTGATATTAGTTGGTGTATATTTCTGATGTTCACAGGTAATTGGCAAAATGTAAATGATGTGATTTCACACCAGGATGTGTTTTAGGAACTATCTAGTCCCTTGTTGCCACTTAAACATTTTATAACTATACTTAACCATAACTTTAAACAAAACAACATGTGTAAAAACTACAAGCACAAAAAACAGTGTCTCATCAGCATATTTGTCGCATGTTAAGACACAGACCGCATATCCAGTTTACCATTCGCAAAGCATCACATACTGACATGTTTTTGGGATGTGGCAACAATCGTCATAATGTAATTTTTGACACATATTTTAGTGAGCATTTCAGTTTATTGAGGAGCCTTTTTTTCATTTTGATGCACAGATTTGGTATTCAGTCCTTATGTAACATCAAGGCAACGTTGTGGTAGTGTTGGAATACATACAGACTTTTCTTCTACCTATTATCTACTGGCTAATAGTATAGTAGTAAAACCTTTGCTAGGCAGCAACAAAGCATCTTTAGTGTGATTAATATCATGTTTTCCCAGTTTTTAATCTTGCAAAATGTTGTTTTCTAGACACATATGAAGAGAGGCAAAGCTATTCTGTAATTTGATGGTGGACTAGTACATAGAGCAATCTACATATGATAGAATACTTATATTCTTTAGATCAGTAATCACTCAACCCTTTTCCTTAAAAAGATGTGTTTGTGTTTATGTGTCAGTCTGGTCATTCTTACACCATTTTCAGCTAAATAAATGTGTATCAAAAATGATTTTAAAAATGTTAAAATGGGTTTAAAGGGAAACAAAAATCATTCAAAATAGTAAAAGAAAAGCAGCACAAGGATGCTTTTGGCTGTGTTGCCTGAAACATTTTAGAACAGATTATATTGCCATTTGTGACTTAACAAGCTCACTAATTAACATCTGCACATCAAAAATGTCCCTGCTTCAGTTACCTCTAAGTGCGCGTGACACATTCAGCTAATCACAAGATCTACATCGACATCGACATTTTATTTACAGTACAAATCCTTTCTGCCCTACAGGCTTGAAAAATCCACAAAATTATTTAAATATAAAAAGACAAACCCCAGAGCATTCTTGAGTGAAAGAGTGCATGTCATAACAACCTAATCTACTTAATACACATGATAAAGGGTTCAGTGCTTTGCATGACAAAAGCCTTTATGCTAACAGTCATCTATGGAGGAAAAATGTCTAGTTATGAACCTTCCAGTCAGATTTATAACCATTTTGAAAACCCAAATAGTTTTTTTTTTGTCACTGCTGTTACGTAAACATTGCACTGGTAAACACATTTTTCTATTCTTACACATGACTATGTATGGATATCACAGTGAAGCCATCTGAGAGGCTTGTTGGCTAATCATGAATTAGATGATGTGATGAATTCAGTATAAAACAGTGACTAAAATCCATAATTCTATACTATTATATACTGTCATTTTTAATCCCTTGTGGAGTTTACATGCTCTTCCTTGTGGTTTCCTTATGGTTCCACACTTTACCCAACAGTACATGGGACAGTACATAATTCCCTGCCTTCTGACCAATGCATGCTGGGATATGATCCAGCCCTTCATGACTCAGAATCAGAAATAACTGGACAAAGAAACTGAATGAATTTATGAATGAATTTCCATTCATATGTCTAATTTGGTTTCATGCTAGTTTAAAAAATGCTGTTCATATTGCTCAAAAAGGTTGCGTAATACACCACCCATAAACCATTAAAGGGATAGTTTGACATTTTTGGAAATACACTTATTTGTTTTCTTGCTGAGAGTTAGATGAGAAGATCAATACCACTCTCATATTTGGCAAATATAAGGCTAATATAGCCAGCAGCCCGTTAGCTTTGCTTAGCTTAGACTGGAAGCCGGGGGAAACGGGAAAAGTAGGGAAACGAAATCTACCTACCAGTAGCTCTAAAGCTCACTAATTAACACGTTATAGTTCAGCACATTTTTCTACAGAATAAACAAATGAGATAAAACTTGTTAAATAGTGAGCTTTAGAGGTGCTGACAGTTGGATGTTGTTTAGACGTCAGGCTAGCTGTTTCCCCATTTCCAGTCTTTATGCAAAGCTAAGCAAACCGGCTGCTGTCAGTAGCGTACAGTTAATGCAGACATCAGAATGGTATTGATCTCCTCGTGTAACTCTCAGCAAGAAGGCGAATGAGCGTATTTCCTAAAATGTCTACATATAAACTATTCCTTAAACATTCTAAGAGAGATCTCAATACATAAGTGTCATGAACACCAGGACCTGGAGTCAGTTGCCCCAGCTGTTCGTAAGTTCAAACTTGGTCGTGTTATATCGCAACAGTTTTCTAAGTGGAGATTTACACATCACTTAATTAAAATGGGTTGCACCACACAAAGTAGTTCTTAAGTAGAGATTAGTTGTTACTAAATACTTTCACCAACTAACTGCCAGGTGTAGCTGTAACTGAACCAACTAACCAAACTAACTTGTTAATACATGATCTATTTATATTGAAGAGTAACATTTACAAAACATTATATCAATGACTAAATAACGGTTAGGTTGTGTAATCTCACATTTCCAACTCTCTCTAATTGTGTCAATACTACTAAGGCTGAAACACATACTGTATATTTCTCCATGTATGCTGATATAAATTAAAAGACAACAAAGTCATACCTACACATGTACAAAAGATTAGCAATTCAATATCGTTATATGTTAAACTGTTATGTTACCAACGTTAACCAAGTTACACGTTACAAATGTTTTTACTTGCTAAGACATTCCTTAAGTTTTAATGGTGCAACCCGATTTAGTAAATCACTTGAAACTAGCCAGTAGTTACTAAGAACTTAGGAAGATTTAGAAATGGATTTACGAACACCTGGTGCAACCAAAATCCTGTACCTTTCCCTTTGTTAACTGCAATGAGAACATTAGTAATGTTGCGTCAGTTTGGTTCAACATCCTGTGTTTGCAAACCCCTCATTTAAAAACGATCCGATTATTATGAAGCTGATCCTAGCTGAAGCCTTTGAAAAGCAAAATAAAGTGTCTGCATAACTGCCTCCTGAACCTAAAGTCTGGATGTTGTTGCAAAGCAGAATCTTTGCCCTGAATACTATCCTGAGTTCTAGGGGCTTGCATAGATGACCTGTGAGTGGTGAAAACAGTTTTAAACAGTTTACAGAATGTTTTCATCCTTTGTTGAATGAATTGCGAGGTTTGATAGGATCTGTGTTTTTATCATGCCTCAGTGTTTTCTTTAGTATTGCTATAAAGATAGTCCGCAACTCCAAACTTAACGCCACACATGGAATGTAATGAGTATGGCTAATTGGTCACAATTTACAGTACAGGATCATTATTGTGAAGACGTTGTAACAGGAAGTAACTCAAATGTCTGACCACAGGCAAGATTCTGATATTTACTACTCTTAGACATTTTAATGGTTTTCATGGTCTTAATGGTGGAAAGTGATCCATGCCAGTTTATCTTTCACTGCAGGTCTCATGAGATGAACACTGCTTTGTACATAAATAACTCCTTCTTCTTGAATGAGATCTGTGCTTATTTTGGTCCCTTAAGATTAAAACCATTCACAAATATTGAGGGAATGGAAGCAATAAAGCACACTTTGAGTGATGAGTTGTGCTGTGGGATTTTACAGTTAAAATGAGCTAAACATACAATTTGTTTCAAAAGTTCTGGCATGCCTGATTATCATTAAACATTTATTGTTGCTTGGCTGTGAAATAAAATTCACCATGACTAAGATACTGCATGCACTAATATCAGAGAAAGTATTTTTTTAGTTCTTTAAAGTAATATTATTAAATTATTAAATATTATTAAATCTGACACTATCAGTAGTGAATCCAGGCCTCCGCCTATTTCTAGCGTCTTTGATGGTCAGCTCTCTGGCTGTCTCTCTGATATGCGTCAGCAGCAGCATCAGTAGGCATTACGAGAGCTGTGTTATAATATGAGGAAAATCATCTGAAAAACATGTTGGACCTGATTCTTAAAACCCTGTGTATTTTAAACAATAACGAGATTGGGTAATACAACATGTTTCTCCTATGCATTGTATACCATGTGCTATTATGAGTGTAAATTCGACTTGTTTTAATGGGAACATGTTGAGATGAGATGACTTTAGTTATAATAGCTTATGCTTGTCAGTAACAGTTGATTGCTAGGCACTTAAATAAAGAGGTAGGCTGAATACAAATTGCCAAATATGAAATTAAATGGAACTTTGAGGTTTTAAATCAGCTGAATTGAAACTGATCTATTAATATTATAGTGAGGTTTATTACTACATAGCTGGCCATTATACAAAATGTACAGTTTATAGTAATTAAGAAACAGTTGGAAGAAGTGTTGTTGATTCAGTTTGAAGTTCTTGTGTCCTTTAGCCAACCTGTAATAAATTATTCATCGACTGTGTTGCTATATTTAGCAAGCCAGGAAGTATAATGTCATTGCCACCAAGCCAATTTCAGCTAACTTAATATTTCAGCATCTGCATCAGACTTTTATTTTTATACTATGGAAATGTGTTTCTTTTTAAATGCATTTCCATGAGCACTGACTTTGAATGAACAGATTTAAATCAGCCAGTATCAAAAAGTTTCACATGCAGATGTTTAGCTGTTAGAAGTTAACTTCACTTTATAAGAGCCATAAGACATGTAATTTATTTCAGCAAAACTATTTAGTCTTGTTAATTATGCTTTGACAAGGAGGCTTATATATCTTTGCATTTCCCCTCATAATTCACCCAATTCACATGACTCACATGATGTGTGTGTCTATGATTTTCTCAATATTTCATCAATACGTCATTTATCATTCAGGCGTCCATTAAATGTCATATCCCTTTCATTTCTTTGAAATTTCTTAGGCTACTGCTGAGTCAAAACTTATATCAGGCTTCAAATACTAGAAAATGTTACTCATGTCCTTGTAAATTGTCTGTGACTAAGATCTGCAAATATGGCATTCACAGTAGGATGTGACTCCCCTTGTTATTCATTGGTTTTTTGACTCTTGTCCTCATGAATGCTGCAGGACAGTACGACATTTTGGCAGTTTCTCATCAATAGCATCAAGTCTGTTTTTCCTTGACTTACTGACTGTACTGTAAGGACTTTCCCGGATATTCTTTTCCTCTTTGTTTGAGGCTACAGCATCTTTAGAAACTTGAACAAATCCTTGTTTGTGGTAACTTGTAGGTGACTGAGTTACCTCTCTTGTAAAACGGAGAAGCAGAAGTCAATATTAGTCCAACCACGATGTAAAGAGGTCTCTCACTCTGTTCCTGTATCATTATATTCCTTGCTCAGGTAAGTCTGGTAGTTGTGGGTCATAGAGAAGTCTCCACACAGGAGCCGTTTCTGTGCAGGGAGTGGTGGTCGTGGTTGAGGCAGCCTTCGTTGCGATGTACAATAAGCACTGGGAAGTACAGAGCATCCTGGTAGGCTGGAGGGTTCTCCTCACTGGTCTGCTGGCCTGACAGACAGCGCGTGCTCTCTGTGGGGCAGGACTGCTCATTCAGGCTCCCGCTGCTCCTGAACAGGCAGCTCCGCCTGGAGCCGTACAACCGACCCAGCGAGAAGCGGCTAGCGCTGAAGGGGATACGGGGGCTCCCTGTGTTGCAGATGCTGAGGGCGCTGCGAGAGAAGATGGAGGAGCTGCTGATGGCACGGTGGCAGCGTTCACAGTTCTGCCTGTAGCTACCGTAGCCTCCACATATGGAGTAGCTGTTGCAGCTCCCTGAGAGCTGGGCCAGGTCCATGAGAACTGCCTCTGAGTAGCTGGGCACTAGCTGCTGGTTTGAGCGGATGTGCCACTCCAGCTCCGTGCTGTCGATTGTGTTGACTCGTGGGATGTGTCGGCAATACGGCCGCTCCTCAGATGGTGTTACTGGCACATAGTCAAAGCCAAACAGCTTCTCTACGTGGTAGTGTACACAGGCAGTGCGGTACTCTGTCAGCACCCGCAGAGGCCATGAGAGGGTGAAAGCAGCTGCTGCCCAGAAAGTGGAGTTGGATGCGTACCAGGGAAGATGATTAGGGTCAGAAAAGACAATAATATACTCCTTAAAGTCTACATTCTTCAGGTGCATCCCCTCACGGGCCTCCATATAGTCATCCAGGCCCTCGTTCTCTGTGAAGAACCTGGCCCGCTGGGTCAGGTAGGAGTTCTCTGACTCCACATTGGCAAAGCTAAAGCACTTAGTGAACCTCAGCCTGGTGATGGGGAAGCCCTCCAGGCCCAGCAGGTGCTTCGAGATGTCCTTAACCCCACAGTTCCCATAGTCAAACTCTGCCTCAGCCACGTGGGTGTTGACTCGCTCGTGGTAGACCTGCGTGGTGGTGTAGGCATCTCCGTTACGGTAGCGCGTTACCTGTCGCGTCCTCCTGACATAATGGTAGCTAATGGCCTTCCACCAGATGCAGGGCGTAGCCTGCTGCATTCGCTGGATGCGCTCCGCCACACTGTCCACATCCACCTTGTACTGCAGCTCGTTCCTGGTGTAGCAGTGCCAACACTCCACCAAGTAGACCACGTAGAGCATGACCAGGAAGGCCAAAGGGATGTAGATGTAGCCGTTGGAGCAGGGGCTGTCGTGGTACATCATAGACTTTCCCTTGTACGCGCTGTCGAAGGAGAGGCGTGTGACCTTGGTCACCTGGCACCAGGCGATCACCCCGACGCAGCCGTACATCAGCAGTGACAGCAGCAGGCATTTCCAGTGAGTTTCCTGACACAAGGATTTAGTCAGGGACTGTTTCTGGGGCCGCTGCTACAAAGCAGATGAGAAAACAGCAATAAGTCAATGGAACAATACTGTAAATATATTTTTATTCAACATAGTAATTTAACATAATCAAATACTGTTTATATTTTTTCCTAGAAGTAATATAGCTGTCAAAAACATTTATAAACTTGAGTAACCTCAAAGCAATTAGAAGCTTTAAGGGTTATATTACCTGTAATTACACACTTCAATATAAAATTGGAATTGAATTGATGAAGTATGACCTAAATATCTCTTAGGTATAAAGTTAGAAACAGTTAAAAAGCAGTGGCTCATGCATATAAAATATTTAAGAAAATATTCTGCGTTGTAAGTGCTCTTGCATAGTTCATGCATGAGCTGTGAGCAAATTGCTTAGGTCTTAGCCTGTGCATGTTATAATCAAAAGACTCACCCACTCTTATAATCAAATTCAATAAAAATGTCTGATTAATGCAAAAGTACAATGTTAAGTATATACCTTGTTGTCAGTGAGGACAACAAGCTTTTGTTTGGTGTGTGGGTGTGCACATGGCCACGGTGATGATATTTGAGAATAGAAAAGGAGTTAAAGAACAGAAATGTTCTGAGGGGTATAGACTCCACATTTAATTTCAAGCCAGCCAGAAAAGAGCAGTCGTTTGACTCTGGCAGCATAAAGCTGGTGCCATCCTTTATCACCACGGGGCACTGCAAGCCCCAGCGCCTGCATCAAGAGCTAGTCACGCCTTTTGGGAACGCTGCCACACAAACCTGGCAGAGATTCAAAAGCCCCAGGAAGGATGAGTTATAACAGAATTCATTCAAAAAATCTGCATAACTGACACTGCACAAGGGCAGAGCCTCCCGTATTGAGACATAAAACACTGTATGCTGTACTGTAGCAGCACTGATTCAGTTGAAAAACAAAGGTTATCATCTCCATCTCTTACATAGGACAGTCCATAGGTCAGTCCATGTGTACGAGTGACCACAACAGTCAAACAACCAGCATCACCACATTGATGTATTGAATTCAACATGTCAGCTCTGTGCTCTTCGACTGACAGGCGAGCATAAATAATAGATGTTCTTTCGCCATAATTATCTTCCCCACCTTGGTCACATGGCCCCCAAGTCCCTTACCAACCCAAGGCTACACCCCATGGGGTAAAAGGGATTAACATTGCAATTCCCCATTGAGATGAACCTACTGCAGAAGGAGTATTTACTCACTAGCATCCTGTGCATGCTCGACAACTATAATCAATGCAACGTGACATACTTCATGTTACACTTTACAGCCTCTGTTTAATCAGCAGGAATAATGATGAACAGTATATGTAACAAAATGTCAAAATAAATATACTGAGAAAACAACATGCTCTATTATTTTTAGGATATTCAGCATACCAGCCTGCATGTTTATATCCCAATTTTACCTTTGTGGTTTACAGTAATGTAAACTTTTATATGTTGGCATGATTGTGGCTTTGACTAAAACACTTTACACTATATGGATGCTTTAACATTAAATTTCAAAAATAAAAGCGTCTTAGAACCGAATTAAAGTTGTTGTTTCTACAGGAAGGATAAAATCTAGAAAACAGCCTGTTATGAAATGTAATCAATATTTTAGAAAACAAATGTTTCAGTCAGAACTTTCCAAGACTGGATAAGCTTCACAATTCATGAGACCACTGTGGTGCCTTTAACTAAGTGCCTCTCACACTCATGGACACTTTCACTTGACATAATAAGACCAGCTAGGTTATATAAAAACCCTCTTGTGTAATGGATATGTAACTTGTCCAACATGTGTGTTTGTAGGGGAAGTCTACACAGTGGCAGTAAAAAGAGAAAAAATCCTACTGATAAAAATGTATTCCCTATTTCACCATGCAGGAAACATGTTTGATGATGTGTGTCTGTTTTAGTGGTGGGGGTGTTATTATAACATTTCAAGTGTGTCCTCACAGAGAGTTTAACTCACTGTCTGGAGAAAGATTTCTTTGTCTTTAAAGTAACAAACACACATAGATTTTGTTCCTGTGAGGAGTTTTATTATGGGAATATAACTGTGTGGAAACATCTGAACAAAACAGACTTTCTTATAATCTCTCAGTGTAACAGTGACAGTGATTTTAGTTTTATTTTTCTGAGGAAACGTTTGGACCCTTTCCAGGACACACATGAAAGTACCCAACCCTCATTTTGGAAACCACTTGTCTGGAGGGGAGACAAACAGGAGTACATCCATGCACGTTCACACTCTCGGGTGCGCGCTTGGGCGCACAGGTTCATGTATTACTGCATATTAGGCCATTAATACAATTGTAATCACATAAGAAATACAGTTTAATTCCCAAGCTTTCCGTATACATTGGCCCCAATTAACCCCTAATCTTCAAAATCTGATTATTATTGTGAGATTATTGGGATTCCATTGTGATATCATTGGTATGCTATGTCACACTAATTAAAGGCTGACTTTGCCCCCCATGCATTTGGCTAATAAAATCGGCCTACATGTTGCAAACAATGTGTCCTCACCTCCTCTCGGGGGCTGTCCGACTCCTCTTCGGGGACGGTGGTGGTGCTGCTTTCACTGGCCGTTGCAGCCGATGCTGGGGACATGATGACAGCGGTACACAAACCGGGGCATGGATCTCCTGTTGGGATGGGGGTTTTCCAAATCAGGGTGAAACATAAAGACACCGAGAACCCTTCTGCGCATCATCCAAAAGAAACCAGTCCGGCCGGAGCCCAAAAGGAAACGCTCAAAAGATGCTTCATCTTAGCATCTTCCAGGTGGGCAAAAGTCGCTGGGTATCGCCTACGGGAATCCGGTCATTGTGCCTCGGAAGACGCGCAAAACACTCCTCCCGCGATGCATTGACTAGATGCTGGAGAAGACTGCTGCAAGGGGTGCAATATTAGGAAATGGCAAAGGCAGCAGTCAGCTCCTCTCCCTGTAGGCAGTGCCCATGGCAGTCAGTGAAGCTGTGAAGCAGGACAAAGAAGACAGGCAGCGGCACGTGTGAGCAGCCACCCGGACACCACAATGTAAATAACACACACACACACACACATCCCTGTTCAAGTAAATCCCAACAGAGGCGGAGCTGCAGAGAGCAATCCACGCCCTGCAATTAATTAGCTACATGACCATGTCTGGATGGACCAATTTTAATAATTTTGTCCCCATTAAAAAAATATTAGGCTATAATAATGTAACAAATAATAAAAAGAGTTGGTTACAGCAGAAATTTGCCCATGCTTGGCATTTTATATCAGTATAGATGAAAACATAATATTCAACCTCCACAGTAAACTTACTATTGAGCACCACAGACACACTATGCAGGGGGAAAATATAGTTATGTAGTAACAGTATATAAATTGTAATTTTGTGATGTTCATGTTTTGGTTGAGACTGGTTTGTATATTGTTCTACCGAGTGGCATTGCAATAAATTATTAATACATAATTATAAGCACATATTTTACAGTTAGATAGTAAAATGCAAAGAAAATGTTGGAGTCTGGTGTTCCTTTCAAGCCACCATTTTGGTTTGAAATGAATGCAAACTGGACATAGTCAGAACCAAATTGTGGTCAAAATACTGAAGATTTAAAGTGTGAGTGCTTCATGAAGTGGTTTACTGTATATGGAAGCCCTAAAAAAATTCTGGTGATCCAGTTTCTAAGTCTGATCTAAATTGTTTTCTCTCCTGTGTCTATGACTTAAGAACAGGTGAAAGAAAAGGTTTTGCCAGGATAATTTTTCTAAGTTACTTTTTTTATCTTTGAAAACAGGTGGGGAAAAAAGTTTTGCCAGGATAATTTTTTTGTTTTGTTGTTAGGATCATTGTGTTTGTTGTTGTAATACTCATTTCGGCCACAAGAGGCTGAAGTGCACCACTACCCCATGTTCTAAATAGGACTGAAAACATGAATGCTTTTAGTCCTACCCCCCCACCCCCCAATCTGTTTCACAGATGAAAAGAAAAGTTTAAGGAACTTAGAAAGATTATCCTGGCAAAACCTTTTTCTCACCTTTTGTTAAAGGTCCCGTGTATAGTATTTAGTGGCATGTAGCAGTGAAATTACAGATTGCAACTATTTGATTACCGCTCGCCTTACCCTCCCGTTCCAAGAGTGTAGGAGAAACTATGGTGGCCACAAAACTCTAGAAAACGCGAAACGCCAATCTAGAGCCAGTGTTTATTTGTCCGTTCTGGGCTACTGTAGAAACATGGCAGTGCAACATGGCGGCCTCCACGGAAGGGGACCCGCTCCCTCTGTAGATAAAAATGGCTTATTCTAAGGTAATGAAAACACAACGATTCTTATTTTCAGGTGATTATACAATAATGAAAACGTATTTATAAATAGTATATTCCATGTCTGCCAATAGCTCCTCCTAAATGTTACACACTGGACTTTTAAGTCATAAACACAGGAAATAATTTAGATCAGACTTAGATCTCAATTGCCTCTCAGGGCTTCTGTAGTTTTATGTTTTTCTTTTAGTGATATCTTTTGTGCTGTAGGTGATTGAAGTTCAACTGTCTGTCACTTAGTAATGACCCCATAGTAATGATCCCCTGTCAGTACAATACATTACACATACAATGGAATTCATACATTGTAAGTTTGTATGTATTGTAATGTATTTGTAGAGAGCTGTGTTCTGCTTTTCACAGAAACACTGATTAATATTGCAGTATTCAGTACTGACAGAGCTTAAACATTATACAAACAAAATTGTAAGCCGTCAACAAACTAATTATATCTTTAAGATTACAGACTTTGCCTTTGTCTTTTGAAAACATGCTGTTATGCGAAAGCAAAAGGTGAGGCAGTCGTGCCTTTTGTGAAATATGTGAAATACAAGAAAGGACACATAATAAGACGATTAAGAATGTATGAAAGAATATTCTGAATTCCTGCCATTTCTGTTTCTCCCTTGTAAACAGCACTATTTACACAGAAACTCTTTATCTTACAATCCTGGCACACGAGTTGTTTATCATAGCCCACAGTATGGACATTGGACTGGACTGCTGGCATAAAATTGAATAAGTAAACAACAGCTGTGTAAGTGAGCCCTCTGACAGCCAAACCACAACAAGCATTTTCATGATGGTAAAGGAAACAAGAAATGATAGCTGGGTTATTCCTGAACTTTTGGGAGGTCAAAAAATGCACAGAAAATACTGGACAAATAGGAACATTTTGTTCCCTATTGACTGAGATAAGTTATTGTTTGAATGTAACAATGGAAAGACACTGGAGTTCCCGCACAAGTATGCAAAACAACTATACATATTGTGGAGTTATGTAATAATGTATGTCAAAGTGCAGATAGACATTGCAGTCGCTCCTAGACACCAGCACATAGCACACATTGCAGCACTAATGATTGTTTAGTGTCACTGTCAAATAAAAAACAAGATTTCTGCAAACCAAGTTCAGGTTTAGCAGCTTCTGAGAAAAAGGCCTAAAATCCCTTAATAATTAAGTGTCTGTAGTTTCATGCTGCAACCACTGACAAGACTGCTACTGTAAAGGTTAGGACTTCCGGTTATGACTTAAAAAATAAAACTCATGTGTGTTGAATGTGTCTTGTTGAGAAATACAGTTTACTGAAGGGAAGTTTAGAGGAGAAACTATTTGTTGTGTTATTTTGGTGAAGAAATTAATAAGACTTGGTACTTGGACTCAAATCAGACTTAAGTCACAAAAATGAGGACTTGAACATGGCTGCTGTGACTTAACATCAAGTCTTATGATAAAAAAAAAAAGACAACAAGCTTACCATGCATGGCCGGTTGAGCATTTAATTATAAAGCATATGCATTAAAATGACTTGGTCTAACATATGTAAAAAAAAAACACTGAAAAGGAAAATCTTATACGCCATGTCAGATTTAATGGTCAACATTCAGTGACTTGAAACACAGGCAGGTGACTTGCAATTTATTTATGAAGACTTGAGACTTGACTTGGATTTGCCCCAAAAGGCTTAAAAGGACCACATCAGTGTGCTTAGCTCTTTAAATACAAATCATGTATACTTAATATTTTTGCTGACCATTTTGACCATGAGTTGAGTAATTTTTGTCAATGTTACATTATTGTTGCATTGTAATGCAGTTTAAGCACAGACTGATTTGAGAAGTCTGCATTGCCTTACAATAATGTAACTTTGACAAACATGAATGCAGACTTGAGTTTCACTTTAATCAGTTAACTGTACAATTACATGGTGCACAACTTTTATTTCCCAACATGAGGATCTACATGTTGTTTCAAAGCTTTCTCCACTCTGTCAGGGATAAAATTCTGGCAGGTGAAATAATTTGATTAGAATTGGGGGGTAATTCAACTGAATTACTAAAAAGTTGACAAATTTAAACATAGTCTTTATTTTTGTATTTGCACACACATAAAACTATAAAATCCAGATGATGAAAAAATAAGAGATGTGTCAGGAGAGGTCAAAAAGCCACAGGCTTATACAACGGACCTCTCCTCCTCCAAGGAGAAAAACAAATAACTAAGAAAAAAAAAACTAAGCTAACATAATTTAGAAACTCTAAAAATGCTGAAAATACTGTATATATATATATACACACAGAGGAAATTGACTTGGTGTCATGTCCCTGCTAAATGATTGTCAAAAATGAATGGAAATCAGTGGCTGCCAAAAATGTATTGCAAAATGGTTAGTTGTGATTTAAAGTATAAGTATTTTTTTGGCAATCAGCCTTAAACATAAACAAAACAAAAACATGTATGGTTCTTTAAACACAGATCTGAAAATAACCCACCTAAATTGTGGTAATGTTCATACTATTTTTATTTTGAAAATCGTATCGCTTCCGCTCTCACTACCGGACCTTGACGCTCTTTCAGTTGAAGTTTGTGTTCGTTCACGACACGGTTCACGCGCACTGGGGATTCCCCCGCGTGACAAACACGGCTTCACCTTTCACATGTCAGCTCTTCCCCTTATCGCCTTTCATTGCTCATATGCTCTCCGCCTGGAGCTCGTGTTGCTGTTACCGGATATGTATACGACGAGTAGCCGCTTCGCCTCATTTCGCTCGTTTTAACCCATTTCACAAAATCTGGAATGACCGAACCATGTTTTGAAACTTTAAAAAACATCTATAATCGATAGAAACTGAAGGCCTGTCGCTGTGAGACCATGTATTGTTGGTTAGTGGAATGAAACGCAGCGGCTCATTCCTCTGGTTTCACAAAGGAGCGGTGGTTTTCTCGGGTGTCAGTAGGCTATCCTCGGAGTGGTCACATCACCGAGCACCGAGCGGCGACAACACCCGCTAGAAGCCTTTGAATCCTCGGGGAAGGAGGGAGGGGGAAACCCAAAGAGGCCGCCACCACCACCACCATGGCGAGCGACGACTGTAGGAAAGATGACTTGCTGGAGGATACCCGCACAGACTCGGGCATTGACTCGTACCGCTCCATACTGAAGTCGGAGGAGCCCCGGGAGCCGAGCACCGACTTCAGCGGGCCGAGGGACAAGTTTTCCACCGGGGAAGAGCGCCTGGACTCAGCCTATGGCTCCTCGTCCATCACGGTGGAGAGTCTGTCAGACATAGTGGGGGACTTCACGCTTTCCAGCGCCAATGAGGAGCAAGCACAGATCTCTGAACTCTCTGAACAGGAGGAGAACTTGCTCACGACTATTACTGAAGATGGAGACACGTATGTTTTTGTTTATTTTCTTAGTTTATTATTTAAAAGCAAAATTTCTTAGTTTCTTATTTAAAAGCAAAATCTTATCTGAGCATGGCTGGGTATTTGCTGTAAGGCTCACTGTTGCATACTGGTGGGTGAAGTTTAAACATGGTGCCTTGCATTTGAACTATGTTTCTCTTTTTGTCCAAATTTATTTATTTTTTTTGGTCTAAGTTTTGGCCAACTTTTTCACCAATGATGTTTGCTAAGTCTCTCTTGAAGTAGTCTGCAGTACCCCAGAATGAACAAAGTTGGAAAAAGAGGCAACCCCCCCCCACACACACACACACACACACACAGGTGATGTTTTCCTTTAACATCAGTAGCTATGGTGGTAAGGGCTGAACTAATAATTATTTTCATCATCGATTAATCTGCTTGGTCTATAAAATGTTAGAAAATAGTAAAACAAGTAGTGCCCTTCACAAGTTCCCAAAGTCCAGGGGAACACCTTCAAATGTCTTGTTTTGTCTGACCAACAAACCAAAACTCAAGGATATTCGGTTTATAGTGATATAAAAAGGAGAAAGGCAGCAAAACCTCACATTTGAGGAGCGGGAACCAGATAGTATTTGGCACATTTGCTTGGAAAAATGGCCCTAAATGATTAAACGATTATCAAAACAGTTGCTGTTTAATTTTCTGTTGATCAACTTATCAGTGAATCGACTGATTGTTTCAGCTCTGCTGGTGGTGCAAGCAGCTGTTTATTCCACTGGAGATAATGAACTTAAAACACCCATGAATGGCAGTTTATGGAGTCTGTAGAGCATACTGAATTTGAGGCACAGTTCTTCCCGTGATAACCAGTTTTGAAGGGGATTTCATAGCAGTGTGGTACTGCAGACTTTTTAAAATGAAGTTTGTCCTTGTCATGAATGTGGACGGACTCCTGTGAGGCGTTTCTGTCAGAAAACAGAAGTGAAACAGATAGGCCTGGACTTCCCCGTGCAGCACAGACAAAGCACATGCTGTGAGGCTGCAGTGTGGACAGCTTTTGATCCAAGAAACTTGTTGATCAGGATAGGACAGTGTGTGCGCATGTTTTTTATGGTGGATCCTGCAATTCGCTAACTGCTGTCTTGTCTTTTTTAGTTGTTGTTTTTTCCACCTTCCAGACTACACATCTAGAAATGTCAGTTGGTTACCTGTCACAGTGGCTGTTTTGCTGCTGTTGATTTCTCAGTTTGAGTCAATGAAACTGCTGCTTTTTGCACACAATCCAAACACCTCAACCTCCACACACAGCCTTATCAGCCCATGAAGACCTTCTTGTGTGACCCACTCATCTTTGTGTTGCTATGTCATCAGTCTTGTTTGACGTGAAAACAGGCCTGCTGATGACTCCTGCAGCCACTACTGTAATCCAGCGACTGATGTTCTCACAGCATTGTAGAAGTGTTGTTGTGTCTCTGACCTCTTTTCATTTCCGCTTGCCGATTGTTGGGGCCACATGGTTTCATTCTCACACCCTAACAATAGATACCTGGGAGGGGGAAGAAAACACCTGAAACACGCCACACTGAGCTGCTTAGACTGACAGAGAATCATGCAAACATAATTTTTCCCTTGTGGGATTTTTTAGTTCTTATTCATTCAAGTCTTACTCAAACCAGGAAGTTCCTTTCACACTAAGATGTTTGCTCAGAGGGCTGACTAGTTGGTAGGGCAGATTCATTTATCTGCAGACATTTAATTCAGTCAGTGACGACATTATTGGTGGGGGGAAAAAAATTATTCAGCTACATATCGTGAGAAACATTATCAGTACACTTTATTGATGCATTCATTTCCATTTATCGCTGATATTTTAAATTAAACTGTGTCTTTCCTTCAGCATTAGCTTTTTCCAGTTTATGGGTGTTTACAATTTGAATAAAAACACCTGTAGCCTACATACTTAGTCACACACTGGTTCAGTTACATTTAGGGCTGCAACTAAGGATAACAGTAATCATTTTCTGGATTAATTGATTAAATGTTTGGTCTATAATGATGTTATAGTTAAATAATTCCACAGAATTGGTGATGTGTTGTAGTAGTTTACTTGCAGTAACTGCAAGAAAATTGTTGAATCATCTTTATTTTGATAGTATTGTAAGCTTTGGCAACATATCATGATTCCAAGCCTTAATAAATTTTTTTTGTGTGGCCCAATGAAATCTTTTCACACATTTTAAATGTTTAACAGTAGTTGACTTTAATCCACATAAAAATAAGTTTACCTTTTTAAAAATTCAAAAAAGCATATTTGCAGTTTTTACCAGAAAGTGAAACTTTTTGTGTTTCCACTTTGTTAATCATTATGGTTGAGTTATTTTTATATTGATTTCTTTAAAAAAAACCAATTGATTCTGAATTGAATTGAATTGATTCTGGGTGTGAAAAAATGCAAAGACAATATGATGCAAGATAAGGCAGGTAGATTTTATTGATCAACCAGTTAAAGAGCACAAGTAATATGCCATCCATTGTACTATAAACTATTAATTTATTATTCGTTTGGTAATTAAGTGAATTATATAGTTGCATTTAATGGCTTTTCTAGGATGCAGACTTAAATATTAACAATAGTAACATTATCACAATGAACCACTAAAGTAATTTTTTCTATGTACAGGTAAAACTAATGTGTTTAATATTTAATTTGAGAAATCTGGATTTGTCATTGACTAGCTCAAAGCAGAAGGCTGAATGAAATGTCTGTGCTGTGAGATTTTGTGGGAACGTTTGATCCCACACTGTCTCTGAATAATTAAATGACCTTTATTGTGACATGAGAAAAACTTATTGCTGATCTTTAAGAGGGCACATTACTGCAGTTTCAATTCCAATATGATTTAAAAAAAAAAAGAGGTCAAATGTTTAGATAAAAGAATAAGTTATTTTTATTAAGTGTTTACTTTGACTTTTGTTGTTTCATTAAAATAAGTAAATTCAAAGTCTTCAGTGACCACAAGACAGATTGACGACGTGCTGCCTTAAATGTTTGGTCAAATTTGATGTGCAGCCTGACTTACAGCTAAGTAGTTTCCCACATGCATTTCACTTTGCCATGTCGTGTTCTAATAAAGTGAAGTCAGACTTTTGAGCTGTTACCACGGTCCATCTTTCACTACTGTTGTGACGTTAGCCATGCATGCTCGTATCTAAACAAATCAACACACTGTTGCGTTGATGCATGATGTAGGCAGGTCCTGGTAGATAGCCACGTCCTTGCAGATATGTAGCCTTTGTCTGCAATAGTAAATAATAAATAATGCCTGCTTTTTTGCACACATTTGTTTTAACATTTAGTGTGTTTTAACATGCCCATTTACTTTAACAGTTTGCTATGCTATCTTTTCTAAAATAAATTGTATTGCTCAATACCCCAACCACTAAATCTTGCCATTCAGCCCACTAAGTGTTACATTTCGAGGTACTCTCTTGAATACTGAGGAAAATTGTGAAATGTAGTCTTTTTTTCTCTACTACTCAACTGCTTTTTTTTTTTGTGCATTGATTGCTCAATGTGAGATAAAGCAGACCTGCAAGTTTTTGCAAGCATAATGGGTAAAGATGTTTATTTTCCTTTGCCACTCCTGTAGAATCCTGCACTTAGCAATCATCCATGAAGATGAATTGATCGCTCAACATTTGATACAGCTATTCCCAAAAGAAGTCCTGGACATACAAAACAATTTATACCAGGTAAGTGCAACTTGACTCTTTCCACTACGCACGCATACTGCAGCTTCTGCTGGAATTTTTCAATCCAAAGAGACTTCCTCTTAATCTGTATCTTGATTGTGGAAACAGTGGCATTATTTATATCTCTGTGCTTCCAGAGAACTCTTGTTCCTCTTTATTTGCAGTTCGTCCTCTCTCAGGGACGTCACTGTGGGTGGTTCCAATGTTAGCTCATAAGGGACTTTGAATGGAAACTCCCCTCCTCTACCTCCTGTAGAAATAGAACCACAGGGAGCTGTGGAGTGTATCCTTGTGTGGATGTGGGTGGAGGAATTGTTCCAGTCCTTCAAGATGTCAGACCGGAGCCTTGCTAGTGCAGAAACCAAAGTGAAGACAGAGCAAACTGACAGAACTGTCAAAAGGAAATATCTGAAGTTAAGACTGAGCACTTCACACAGTGACTCAGTTAGATCTGAGTCCATTTGGGTTTCCTAATTTCCTCTCTGTAGTCATTCTAAGACCTCACATTTGGACACAATACCAAGAAGAATTATTCTTTACATCTTATGGTTTTTAAAAGAAATCCACCCCCAAACATTTGCACACTGATTACAAATACAGCCAATGATGATGCATTTTTGCGGTTTTATTGTGTGTTGCACAGATGCAATTCAGGCTTACTAAAACATTCTGATTATAAATGATGTTCAAAAAATTAAAGCCATCATATAAGAGGAAGAGGTATCAAATTATACACCCACAGCATCCTCAATAGACCAGAATGCAGTGCAACCACAAGACTTGTTTGTGGTGCAACTCTCGCTTTCTCAGGTGGAATAGTTCTCTGTTGGTCTCTTTAGTCATACATATAACCAACAGGTACAGGCCTGCTCTCTGGGGGCTGTTCAAAGGCATTCTGGGAGGAAAACAGTGACTGAAGTGGCAAGGTTGAAAGATAATGGCTACAACTTAAATAGTGGTGCGACTAACTATTATTTTCATTATAGAATAATTAAGTAAAATTTTTAGATTAATCGATTTGTGGGTAAAATGTCTTTTTGTTTTGTCCAACCAACAGTCCAAAACCCAAAGATATTCAATTTAAAATATTATAAATCAAAAGAAAACAGCAAATCCTCACATTTAAGAAGCTAGAACTAGTAAATGTTTGTATTTTTGCTTGATTAATCTTTAAATCATTTATCAAAATTGTTGCCAATTAATCCATTAGTCGACTAATTATGCTACAATTCTGGCATGCATTGGTTATGATGAATAAATGGTATTTAATTTAACCAGAGACATGCAGTTTTGATTGCATTACACATCCTTTTTCTTTGGTGATCCGCAGAGCCCTTTGCACCTGGCCACCTACCTGAACCTGACAGATGTGGTGAAGGGCCTGGTGGAGAAAGGGGCCAGCCTGGAGCTGCAGGACCAGGACGGGAACACAGCACTCCATGTGGCCTGCCAGCATGGGCAGACAGAGTGCGCCACCGAGATGACCAGAGAGGTTTCCCCTAGCAAGCTGGCACCAGTCCTCGAGACCCAGAACTGGAGAGGTGAGGAAAAAGGCATTTTTATGTGTTTGCATCATGTGTGGGATTATTTGTCCGTGGGTATAGCTGAATTTTTGTTTTTTCTTTAATGTAGTGCCCTCTTTACAGTAAACAGTTAACAAGGTTGCCATTGCTCAGCCAATATAGCATTAAACGAAACATGAAATTTGAAATGAATCTGTCAAATTCAGTTTTGTAAACCATCTAGTGACCACAGTTTGGGACAAATTAAATGGGTGGTGTATCTACATCATTCAGCTAGTAAAACCAGTTTTTATTTTTCTGGTCCTGCAGCTTTGTTTGGAAATAGCAACAGTTGCAAGGGCAGCACAGATGTGGTGTGTTTGCAGAACTGATCTGTAGTTGATCTAGGTCCTCATGTTCTCAATTTGATTTTGTAATTTGGAAAAACATAATTTTTTTAATGCATTTTTCAATCACTTTTGACCTCAAAACAAGCCCCATGTTCCAGATTTCAAACAAGATGTGTACTTGCAGGTCTTGCCTGTCTTCACTTGGCTGCACTGAACAGGCAACATCAGATTATGAAGCTACTGATGAAAAAGGAAGCAGACCTGAATATCCAGGTTAGTCTGTGAAATGACTCCTTACTTAACAGCATCATATGGATTATTATAGTTTTTAATAACAAGGCTCTACTTAAAGGGTGAATCCACACTGAATCCTTCATCCCACAGAATAGAAAGTAGAAGCTTTGTGTAAATTAGTGTGAAATGACCCTCTTTAAATTAGCTTCAGATTGTCTCTGATTTCAAACAGTAAACCTCTACCTACAGCCAGCTGACCCTGACTCCGACCTGCCACTCATAAGATTTAAGCTACACATCATAGACTGTCTCTCTCAACATAAGTGTTGAAGAAAAAGAGTGAAGGAGAGGATGAGAACAGTACAGTTTGCCTGTGTATAATCAAGTTTTGTTAGTCTCTGAGTAGGGTTGCCCTGCAGTCTGCTTCATTTGATCCAGTAATGTGCCAGTATTTATAATCACACTTATCCCTTTCAAACTGTGTTTACTGTGCTTGGCCTTATGTCGTGTTCCTGTCTATAAATCTGCTGCACCTGTGCAATGCTGATAGTGATATGAGCTGAGGTCAGGGCTTCCTGCAGGATTCGTGGAGACATAATTAGATTTGAGATATGATTAGGCTGGGCTGGCCAGCCACTCTTAACTTTCTATTGATGGAAGGGAACATGGCAGTCAGTCCCGAAACTACCCCAGACATTCCACTCAGTTTAAATCACCAGCCAAACATATCACTCTGCCTCACATCCGGTTTATCATTATTATCATATGACTTACTGCGTCCTTTTTTTGCAACCTTGCAGAATGCAAAATATATATGTAGATATATGCACATAGATATGTGCAAAAAATATCAAACTAACAAAATTATTAAAATTAATAGTACCTATTTTATGATGTTGTCCTGTTTGTGTACCTCTGGAATTTCTCATTATTATTTTCCATCTACACCCCTCGCAGGAAGGAACCAGTGGCAAAACAGCTCTTCATCTCGCTGTTGAGCTGCATGACATCACATCAGTGAAGCTGCTGCTCAGCAGGGGAGCCAATATGGATGCTGCCATGTTTAATGGCTGCACGCCCCTGCATCTTGCGGTGGGGAGACAGGACGCCGCCATCGCCAACCTCCTCTGCCAGTCTGGCGCTGACACAATGCTGCGAAACATGGAGGACGAAACAGCGCTGGATCTGGCTGACGGCAATGATGATGTGAGTTATTGTGATTGACAGTTACAGGTACATCAAAGGAAACTGCTGGGATGGATCACCATACATATTTTATATCTTATTCCTCTGTGTCTTAGGGCTCCATTGTTTTCCAACGACTATAAAAAACATTTACAGTGAGCCACACTGTTGCACTGGGTGACTGACACGTTCTTTCATTATGATGAACATGGGCACTGTTGTTTATTTTGAGTCAATCCTACATACACCATTCTGCCTCCATAAATACTTCCATCAAATGTGTATTAATCCGCAGCTGAAAGTAGTCCCCAACAAATGCACTATTTACTCCTGTTTGAGTAACATTTGCTAAAAACTACAGTGACTAGCTTTATGGATTCAGTTGAAAGAAATGGTCTTGGGACTGAGTGCCACAGACAGGGTAGAGAAGTCGGAAAGTGTGAAAGATGGACTAACAGATTGTTGCTTTTGGTCTTTTCATGGGATTTGCTGACAAGAAAAATATATAATAACACCAGCATTACCCTTTTAAGTTTCCACTCTTCATAATGTCAAAGAGCTATAGGGATAAGAGTTGAACAGCATTTACTTCCATGACTTCAACTGCAATTCTTACATAAGTACTGTGTGTCAGTTATTTTGCTTTTCCTGCCATCTGGCGAGGACAGTAATTGACAATTAGGGAAGGAGTAAAATTTGACCTTTTGTATCTTTGTCTTTCAGATTCTGGCTCTATTTCCTTTTGATGACATCCAGATCTCCGGGAGGTCGGTAGTTTTGAGCTGAATTATAGGCTGAACAACAATCTTAAAATTGTCTAGAGCCTCACTGCAGCTAGAACCTTTTGATTTAAAAAAAAAAAAAAAAAAAAAAAAAAAAAAAAAAGCTGAAGTTTTGTAGTACGTTCTGATTTGATCTGTATTTATCCATTATCTAGACAAATATGTGCACCATATAAATCTTACTTTCTGTGTAATTCAACACTGATAAAAAAAAATCTCTGTTTCTGAGTCATTGGCTCAAATACTTTGCTTCTTTTTGCATGCCTCTGGAGGGGTTGCAGCAAAAGCCACCTCAATGCGATTGCCAAACTTTCTATCACCATTTTCAGTGTCCATAAAAAATGCTACCTCTTTATCACATTAACTTAGTTTTAATGGCTAGAAATAAAGAACATTCAAATTGCTTTTTTAATAGTTTCTCAAACTTTATCAGTGCTATGATTGCATTTGTATTGTGCGTGTTTATATCTCTGAAAATGTGGTCTCTCATTGTAACCACAGAAAGATTTTTTGAGGAATGCAATCAGAGGCTGAACAAAATGAATGCTCCATTTACTAAATTTAAAACTAACTGTGTCCCAAAGAGACCTGCAATCCTATGTAGACAAACTAATCACATCCCTGCTATTTCTTAAAAAACTGGTAGCCCATATAAAAATATACAACACAAAATGCAGCTTCATATTTTTGATTTTTTTTTAGGGTTGCTACTTCATGTTGTGAAACAGTTTCTCTATTTATCTTCTCTATTAAACTGTTACTGTTCTCTGGTGTGTAATTACACTGCCCTGTCTAGTTAATGTAAGCAGTTCATTTATTTTGTAATAAAATAAAAAAAAAACTCACTGTATATTGTGCTCTTTTCTGGTTAAAGGGTAAAGGTTTTAACCTGCATTTACAGGCATTAGTGATATGTGAGATATCTGTACACACCCAAACTCATTATCCACCATCTGTTCTACACTGGTAGCTCCAGGTTTATCAAAGAGCTTCATAAAAGATATTTAAGACATGCAAACAGAGACAGAAGAAGCTATATGAATTATATATGCCATTTGAGTGAAAGGAGATGTTAGGTAATTTGGTAAGCCCTTGGAACCCTTTTTAACACACCTGTGAAAATTTCAAAATCACTATTGTGATTTGTATGACTGGCCTAGATTTCACAGCAAAGACATCCTATCATAAATGTATACAGTAAACTGTAATGAGCGGACTTTGTGACGAAGCTCTTTAATGAAAACACCCCAGTTCTTTTCTTTGCTTCCTGTCAGCTGCTTTTGTAAGGTGTATCTTTTGTTTTCCTGTAAGTGGCTTCTTCCTGATGGCTCCTATAATACAATGACTGCTGAGTGGCTGGAAATTCCACTCAGCTGTATCTCTTTTAAAAGCACATACCCACAGCAAGACAGGTTGGATAATAGGATGGTAAAAAGTCCTCACTACATGTTCATGTAGGGATATTAGCCAGAATATTTCTCAACAGTAATTACACCTAACTTAATCTGAGGCAATAATTTATCTTTCCTCTGGTCAGGTAAACAGTATTGTAAGGGTTTGATAGTCGCAGATCCATGTACGCTAACATAACTTTTTATGGTGACAGCTTCTAAACAGACAAACGTCTGTGGTCAACTGCTAGAACAGTGAGTTATGAAACTATACCTACTTCCCCAATTGAGTCTGTCATAAGTTATTTCTGTTTTATACAGTGTAGGTTATGCTGGTGTTGCGATAGGCAATATTAAAAACAGAAAGATGTTGTGAAAAAGTTGGATAAGCCAGTTTCACTTACCATTAAGTACTCTACCATATATTTTCCTTCTGTAAATGAGCCAGGTGCTGTTTTAATAATACATCATAAAGACTGTGATGTGAGCCAGTGTCCAAAAATGGTGGCATTAGTTGTGCCTTTTTAAAGGAAGTTTTTTAGCATTTTGGTATGTCATTAGTAATGCAGTCTAAATTTACATCTTCAAAATAGAAAACCTCCCAACATTTAATCATTTTCTCATTTTACAAGACAGCCATGCAGATCAAATGCTGCTTTTAGTAATGTTAGAAATAAATAGCTGCACCATGGAGGGGATGGAGACAGTGAAACCTGTCACCAATGAATGGCAAAATGAATGAATTAAGTAAATCTGTAATTATATATGAAGTGCTATGTTATTATTTGGCAACCTGACATATAGTATTGCTTTAACATGCAGGGAGCTGACGCATGTTTCCAACAACTTTCGGTAAGTATTTCTGATTAAAAGCACTTAAGGTCAAGAGACCTTATAGACTATTTATTCTAAGTACTCAGATCCTTTGTTCGAGTAAAAGTAGAAATACTACAATATAAAATTTACTCCATTACAAGTCCTGCATAGGCCTTTTCCACAGCAGACATTGTCATAGCAGAAAAAGCACAGGTGTAATTAATAACAATAATAATAGTTGTATTCCATTTAGATGTGTCAGTTATTGTTTATGCTCACTCATGCCATCGTTAACAGCATTAGTTCCACCTGTGCTTTTCATGCTATGGCAAGTCAAAATGCCTGCTATTCAAAATTTTACTTACATAATATTGTCAGCTAAGTATCAAAAGTAATAATACTCATTATGCAGAATGGCCCCTTTCTTACTGTTGTATGTATTTACTTCATGTACTGTTGGGTAGTTTGTACTTTAAGCAGAGCAGGGATTTCTGGCACAACTTCACCTACTTCCAAGGTGCATGGAGAGGACTTATTGGTCTTTGAGGCCACAAACCGAAAAAGCATCGGGCTTATAATAAAGTTGCTCTTAATACTACAAGTGTTCCTGGAGTTTTGACCTTTGCTTTATTTCTTTACTCTATGTTTGTACTACATGTCCACATAGCACAGGGAGGCAGCAGCGCCAGGTTAAATACTGTGCCTTTGACTGAACCTAAAGCACATATCATTATCCACCTTGCATTTACATCTTTACCTATTTAGTTGTCTGATTTTTTTCATGATTTTAAATCTTTTTACATGATTTTATGCTGCATTTCATTTGTAATTTATTAATGCATCATGTACACCACTTTGCATTGCTTTTGTGTATGAAATATGCTCTACAAATAAATTTGCTTTGACTTGCAGTTACTCCTCCACACCGACAGGGGCGGGGCCGCCGGTTGGGCGCTGTTCTCTGTCTCCGGCATCCTTGGTGTTGAGTAAAGAGGAGGGGGACTTTCCTGCTCAAGTGAACACATCGGCCATTGAGGATAAGTTGGAGGTACCAAAGCTAAAGGCGGCTAGTCCGAAAGAAGACAGTCTGTAATTAATAACATATTGGTACCTGTGGTTTCATGCTCTGTTACAGCGGATACGTTTGAGTCTGTCGGCGTGTGTGCTGCGCCAGGAGTCGGACGACAGTGTGTGGGAAAATGCCTTCTTTTTCATGGAGGTAACGTTGAGGAGCTAACTGGAACATATGTCATGCTAAAGATGAGTTTTAGGTGTGGATAAGCTCAGCTGAATGTTGACTGACATAGTTGTTAGCGTACAATGAAGTCAGCTAGCTAACCGTTTATTTCTGTTATTCATAGTTACAGTGACTGTCAGTGTGTTTTTTGTGTTTAAGTGTGCAAACAACCTGCTGGCTAAAGTAACAACTGTACGGTGTGTGTACAGGAACTGGAGTTATACCAAATTCTGTGACACGAATAGGAATTTCAGCTAGCCTAAGTTCGCTTTATATTTCTTCTGCAAATGTTTTTTTCCCAAACTTTATTACTTACTGCGTTTTAATAGGTGTTAACAGAAATTGTGTCCCACTAGGGTTACAAATGCCAATAGCTGTTAAGCAAGAATTGTGCCCCTGTAATAGATCTATTTAGATATAGCTAAGCTCATAATTTGATAGCTGTGAAACTGAGGTGTACAGGCCCGTCTGTAGATACTATGGGGGCACCATATTTGGTAACACCTATCAAAATACTGTATGTGATACATTTGCAGTGGTAATGTGGCTGAAATTCCTACACAGGTCATAGAATCTGATGGGTCACAGAATTTGGTGCAACACCGGTCTGGGTTTTTCCCCTCTGCGCTGATGTGTTTACTGTGAATGTATTTATTTATCTAGACCACTTCCTGCAGCAGCTGTGGAGTAACAGTTGCATAGTTTTTATGAGGGATTGGGTCATCATATTCTCTTTCTTTTTTTTAAAACGAGGAAATGCTGTGTTGTTTCAGTCCATATTATCTGCTATCATATATTCATACAAGACCCAAGCACTCGTTCTCTCCTCGGGTATATTTTGGCAGTGCTCTCTCTGTGTGCTTGTGAGGTGTAGCAGCCTGTGGGTTGGCTGCTTCCAGCCAGCGCAGTGCATTCCTCCATGTAATAAGTCGCTTGTTCAAAGCCCAGGTCTCGCTGCAGTGGGCTACTGGCTGGCCAGGCCACAGCAGAGTCCCACACAAAGAGGCTCTGTGTGAGTCAGGTTCTCAGGCCCCCTGGGAGGAGGCCCAGCCTCACTCTGAATAGGATACACACTCAGTGCCACGACAGCAAGGAATACACCTTTTTCATAGGAAGCTAGTTTTTCACCACAGGTGTGCTTGAGTCAACAGTGCTGTTTGTGGGGGTGGCCGATGAAGCTCATCTAATTTCTTCACAGCTAATTTAACAGGTTATGGATGTTTTACATGATTTCACACTATATCCTCCATACCTTTCATTCTGTACCTATAGCCAGCCTATGTTGTGCATGAAGATGGGTTTGCTTGTTTACTACTCAGCTTGTGAAAACCAAGCCCCCAGGAACAGAACTGGACTGTGAAGCAGTTTTGGCGTAGTGGATGCATGGGATATTGCAACTTCCGTGTTCATCACGTGACACACACTGACCCAAAATGCTTTTTTCCCATACACAATCCTTGGAAAAGGAGTGGCTGTAATATGGTGGATAGATTTTTCTGAGCGTCACAACCCCCTCGAAAATTACTCTTTATTTTATCACAGTTGGAACATTTGGAAAGTCTAGAAGAGCCGTATGATTAAATTAATTCATCCCATTCATGTGTGCGGGAGCCAACAGGAAGTCAGCCAGCCTCTGGAAGGAGTTTACTGAGAAAATAACCCTTGTGATGTCATCAGGGTTTGTCGGCTCCGCTTAGAGACTTGGAGAATTTTTAACAGGAACCCTGCATTACAAACTAGGGGAAGTTAGAAAGACATAGGCATTTGCCTGGCAGGAAGTGTGCCATGAAAGACGTTGCATTATGGGAGGTGTAGGAATCAGTGTTTTTAAAGCTTGACTCAACCTAGGGACTAAATGTTTGGATATCTTGGTCTCTGCTGCATCAGTTTTCATTTTTAAATCTGTCTTGTGCAAGTTCCCTCAACTTTATAAATGCATTACTAAATTGCTGGAGTAGCCCTTTTCACTCTTGCCATCATTATTCATCTCACTGCAAAATGTCTGCCCAGGGTAGCGCCATTCAGTTGCTGCTGCTACAAGACCTCTGTTTTGAAGCATGATGCAAGATAACACAGCATTCCTCTGTTCAAGTGATGTGTCTCAGTACATTTAGGAAAGAAACACTACTTTTAGGTATCCTGCCATGGTTATTGTATCCATCCTGTGTGATGAGGATGTATCATGAAATGGCGATGAAATACTAACAAATTAACTTTGAACTTTTGTATTGGCTACTTAGTTTATGCTTTTATTATGAATTCTGATGAGCGTTATAAAGTAATAAACGGACATTAAAATAGTGTTGGCTTTTTCACATGGTCACCCATTTAATATTTATCATCAGCATGATGGTTAGTAATGTAAATGTATTGTCTTGATGTATTGATAATATTAAATGTATATAACATAGAGAAATCAGTCACAAATTACAATGTGGCCTGATATACCATATTGTATTACCCTGTAGGGTTTGGCCTGCACTTGTATTGCTTCTCTTCCCTTCCACTGTGGCTGCTGAAGAGTCATCACTACTGGAAGGCTGGCACGATGTCTGGCTCTTCCGCTTCCTCGTCAACATGCTGGGATACTGCACCATCATCATCCCTGGCTACCTCCTCATTAGCTACTTCAAGCGTAGCAATTACTTAGAAACAGGTTTGGGCTTGTGAGATACTGACATCTAATTTGGAAATGTATGCCAGTTAAAGAACACAAACTTGTTGTCGTAGTCCCTTCCTGATCTTGATATCAACTTCATTCATTATTTTTTATGTATGAATGTTTTCCTTTCTTTCAGGTAGTGGGATTTGCTACCCTATCATAAAGACCTGTGTGTTTGGCAGTGAGGCCAAAACAGGTCTGTTGGATGACGTGTCAGTTGCACCCAGGAACGAGGGTGATTCAGGCTCGTCAGTCAGACAGGTCATCAAATTAATCTTTTGT
This sequence comes from Siniperca chuatsi, assembly GCF_020085105.1. NCBI lineage: Eukaryota > Metazoa > Chordata > Actinopteri > Centrarchiformes > Sinipercidae > Siniperca > Siniperca chuatsi. The sequence continues at coordinate 19,299,941 of NC_058057.1, forward strand.
TCTGCTGGACTTCAGGTGAGGATCCTCCCAGAAAATACAGTCATTAAATATATATAGCGACATGTGGTCTACTCCTTATAATACCACCATATAATGTTTCTGTTTGTGCAGCTGTAGGGAGGGTTTTTTATGTTTGTATGTGATTCAACCCACTGTTTGGTCTGTGCTCAGCTTACTTGCTATTTTAAAAGATGCTTCAGTAAAGTTTGTATAAAAGGCGGTGCTGGTTAAGAAACACTGGTGCAGGCCTGTAACTTCACCATCTATGAAATCAAGTTCTACATTAAAGTATAAGCTTATCTTAATGCTGCACTAATCAATATTTTAATATTAGCAATGGACCAAATGATTACATATAATGTGAAAGAGGTTGCTCGTAGTGACAAATCTACAGAGATTTATCACCCATTTATCATACTGGCCATGAAGTAATCCCTTCCTAATGCAAATACTCTTTAAGAAATGGTGGACAAAATCCACAGTCCTTGTTATGTGCAAAAATGCACTCTGAAGTCAAGCTGAGGCTCCGACAGTTTAAGTCAAGTGGTTATCTTCCTAAGTTTTGGTCTTCTTAGTACAAAAGTCCATCTTTGTGTTTCCCTGGACAGTGTTTCCTTGCAGAGCTGTGGCAGAGGGATACTTCCTGGTAGATGCATGTAGGTTTGAAGATACCTTCTTAAATACAGTGTAGTTGCGTTAGGAAGGTATGGCTTCACTGCCAGTATTAAGAGGATGAATGATTACGGCGACCAAAAATTCTCTCATGGTACAAATGGTATATGAGTATTTTATTAGGACAGAGGTTAATATATCCAAATCTACTGTATGCTTCAAGTACATGATGACATAGAAATACCCAAAAGAAATCTGAACCACCCAATGCAACTGTTTCCAACCTTATTATGTAGTTCAAGTTCAAAGGTCAAGAAACAACTTCAGTGTTCAAATGTTTAGCAGAATTGCTACTGCTACAAAAATATAACATGAAGTCTTCCCCCTGAAAAGCTAAAGTCAGTTTTCTTATTCTTAGGTATCGTACCTGACATGGGGAGTCCTGCAGGAGAGGGTGATGACACGTTCGTACGGTGCCACGACGCCAGAAGACGAGGGTGAGAAATTCAAGGACTCTCAGTTCTTGGTCTTCATGAACCGTATCCTGGCTCTGACCGTGTCGGGCCTGTGGTGCATCCTGTTCAAGCAACCTCGCCACGGAGCACCCATGTACAAGTACTCCTTTGCTTCGCTCTCCAACATCCTTAGCAGCTGGTGCCAGTACGAGGCCCTCAAGTACATCAGCTTCCCCACTCAAGTCCTGGCCAAGGCTTCCAAAGTCATTCCTGTCATGCTCATGGGTAAGATCGTCTCCCACAAGAGCTACGAATACTGGGAGTACTTTACCGCCGTGCTGATCTCAGTGGGTGTCAGCATGTTCCTGCTGTCCAGCACGCCCAGTAAGCACCCGTCCACCGTCACCACTTTTAGTGGGATCGTCATCCTCATCGGCTACATCGTCTTTGACAGCTTCACCTCCAACTGGCAGGACAACCTGTTCAAGTACAAGATGTCATCAGTGCAGATGATGTTCGGGGTAAATCTGTTCTCCTGCCTCTTCACCGTCGGCTCGCTGCTGGAGCAGGGTGCCTTCTTCGACTCGGTGGCCTTCATGACACGCCACTCCGAGTTTGCCTTTCATGCCGTGTTGCTGTCCGTGTGCTCAGCATGCGGCCAGCTCTTCATCTTCTACACCATCAACCAGTTTGGTGCTGCAGTCTTTACCATCATTATGACCCTGCGGCAGGCCATCGCCATTCTCCTCTCTTGTTTCCTTTACGGTCACGCCGTCACCTTAGTAGGTGGATTTGGTGTTGCTGTAGTTTTCTTGGCACTTTTCCTACGGGTGTATGCACGTAGCCGCATGAAGTCAGGCCGCCGGTCAGCGCAGCCGCTTGGACAGAAGGTGTAGCACTTTAAAGTCGCACCAAATTGAGAATTGAGACCACGTTTTCTGTGGTGCTTTTTTGTCTATTTGTGTGTATCTGTTTGGTTGTTCTTTTTTGTGTTTTTACTGTTCTTTTCCATTTGTTTTTATATTTGTTAGCAATGGTACAGAAAGGGATTCTGCAGTTTTGACTCTTACACCAAGATGCCCCTAAGGGGTCCATGTGATTTGTCAGGTCAGCAGTCACAGACGTTTTGAGTGCCTGTAAGATTGTCTAATACATGAAACCATAAACTGTGTAAACTGCCTCTTCACCCCTTTCAGTTTAACAGTACAATATTTTTTTCCTGAACCACCGTACATGGCTTGTGCAGCCAAATAGGTTACTGTGACCCTGGAAAATGTATGTGAGCTGTATGGCTAAGCGTTCATTTTCAAGCATTAATGACAATGCCCCTTACTCAACTTTACCCCAAATATTTGAACAAGACTGTCACCTTCTGTAAAGACAACACTTTCTATCCGTTGAGGTACCTTCCGGTCACAATAGCCAGATGCTTATCTCACAGTCCTCCATGTTGGAGAGCAGGGGCCTTTATGTGTCTTAATGTGGGATTTTATCTAAACATAGTCTGAACACATGGTGCATACATTACTGTTTAATTTAAGGTACAGTATATTACCATGTTCCAGAGGCTACCATCTGTAATAGAGGGTGGTAAACAACAGTTTGTGTAATAAAGAGTGCACTACTTACAAATTGTATAATTTTGCCCCGACATCACTGAAGCAGATGCTGCTATGGGTAGTTTTTGCAACACATTACTTTAAGATTTTTTTTTTGTTGTTGTTGTCTTCTCAACATAGATTTTACTTACTATTTTAAAATCAGGCTAAGAAATCTTGTAAATATATCTCTTAAGTCATTGTTTATTTCCAACCAACTTGTCTGTTGTGTACTTTTGTAGAAGGACTGCTTCATGTGTTTCACCGTTACATGTGAATGTTTGTAAGAATACTGAATGGATGATGATAATGACACTCATTGCCATCATAAGGATGTGAAGATACTGTTGGCCCAGGTGGGAGTTTGCAGAACAGAATGCATACAAGGGAAATGCAATGTTACTGGTACGTTGTTTTTATCATTCTACTATTTCCTCTGGTAACTGGATTAATAATAAAACATATTAAATTAATTTAAGACTATGAAGTGAAGTGGTTTGATTTTACTGTTTCACATTGTGCTAAAGGATTTGCCTCGTGATCAGTGCTGTTTGCTTTGCAGGTAATACAATAATGATGATGATAAACCTTATTTATGTGACATCTTTCATACACAAAATACAACTCAAGTGCTTTACATTAGCAATGACTGTAAACAAAAATGAAAGAGTAGACAATTTTAACTTATAACTTAACTTATAAATCCAAAAACAAGAATAAAATGATAAAATAATCCATAAAAAAATTCCAAACTTTTGCAGAAGTATATGTTATTTAACATGGTTAAGAGTCTTCAGCCATGCTAGCAGCTCTGGCTGTAAGGCTCATTGTAGTGAAAACCAAACTGTTAGATAAAACTAACTATTGGACAAATTAAAATTTTGAGATGATTGTGGCGCTACATGAAGTCATTAGGATTCATCCCCTGGGGACCAAGAAAATTTGTACATAAATGTTACAGCAATCCATCCAATAGGTGTTGAGATATTTCAGTCTGGATTAAAGTGGGATGGACCAACAGGCTGACAATGCTACTATGCAACGCTAATGTGGCAAAAAATGGCAGCCTAGTAGTAACAGATTTTAGCTGTAATTGATTTACTGAGTTGAGCCTTCTTGTAATAAAAGCATACATAAGCCTCTCTGCAGGTCTGACCATGGCAATATTATTTCAATAATAGGCTGTTTTAGTTATGTTCCTTATATGCATCTGGAAAGCTAAATCAGAGTCAATGATAACACCCAGATTTCTTGCCTGAGGTGTAATGTGCTGAGATGATGTTTGAAATTTTGGGTTATCGATAAATTGATGTCAGAGATGCAGTTTTCAAGAGATTAAAGGGGCTCCGGTCAACAATAAAAAGAGTTATATAGAGTTGGATGTCATCTGTATGTAGGTTTTTAAGTTAAATGTTCTTATGAAAACAAGTGAACATGGTTTTGTCCTAACTTTTTCTATATTGGCATTGATCTTACAACAGCACAGTTCTATGGTCACTGACTATCAGTCATTTAATTCTCTTTCCTCTCTGCCATCTCTCCATATTCCTTCCACTCTCTCCGGTCTCATAAAGAAAAGAATATGTTATTTTCGAAACAACCATGACCGAGCTGCTCTTTGCATTCTACACTGATTCATAAACCAGACCACTAATATGATTCACAGAACATCAAACTGAAGACCGTGTTTGACTGTGAAGTGCGAGAAAACATTTCCCCCTGGTTTATCAATCTCACAGCTGCTCGATGGGGGAATTTCCCCGCACCTCTCATTTCACAATGTCCTACACCCCATCTGGTTTGGAGTAGTGCGTCACAATGTCAGTGTATCCAGTCCTCTTTTCAATAATGCAAATGACAAACAAAAGATGTGGTGGGGTGAGAGAGGCTGCAGACATACAGACCTCTGGTTTCAGCCCCCGGCCAGTCACTTTGGGCTCTTGCTCTGACTGCAGAGTTGACACAGGCTGAGTTTTTTTTATTGTAACTTTTATTATCCAGCATGAGCATCTGACTGTTTTGGCAATACCCGGAATCGCTTCGGAGCTTCCCGAAACAATCTTTGTATTCTGTTCATACCTCAGAGCAGCTGGCCTGGAGGAGGGTTCATGGCTTTGTCAAGGGCACTTAGAAGCTGCTGAGAAGGTGAAATGCATCAAATCCTTTTAAAGGAAAAGTTTGACATTGGTTAACACATTTACTTGCTGAGAGTTAGATGAAAAGATTGGTAACACTTCCATGTCTTTACACTAAATATGAGGCTGCTAGCTAACTTAGCTTAGCACAAACACTGGAAACAGGGGGAACAGCTAGCCTGGTTCTGTCTTAAGTTAACAAAATCCAATCAAAAAATGCATTTTAAGGGGGTTATGTACCAGACTACGTCTTGGCCAAGACCAGTATACTTCTTCTCCTGGGTAGCCGGTCCTGACCAAGAAATAGTTCGGCACATAGGCTAACCCTCTGTAAAATGCAATTCGTTGTTTAAACAAACATGGGTGCTGGTACATGCTTGTAGGTGGATTATGTTACGTTTGGACACAGCCAGGCTAGCTGTTTCCCCCAGTTTCCAGTCTTTGATGATAAGCTAAGTTAACCAGCTGCTTCCTGTAGCTTCATATTTACCGCAAAAATATGAGAGGTATCAATCTTCTCATATAATCATCGGCAAGAAACCAAATAAGTATATTTCCCCAAATGCTTAACTTTTCCTTTAAATTGCTTTTTGGGATCTGAACAAGCAGCATTGAGACTACAAGGCAGCATTGAGACTACAAGGCAGCCTTTCTAACCTTTAGGCCACCACCACGCACTCCTTTTACTGTACATGTGGAACACAAACAGTGTGACAGACCATGTGTGACTCTCCACTCTCTTACTCTCTCTCTTACACCTAGTCATAAAGGTTATCGTTTTTGTGGGTTACTGCATTTTATACTTAGTGATAGAAGGTTTTATTTCTCTTGTGTAGGCCTTTTATTTGCAGATCTTGCTTCCTTCCTACTCAGTGTGGGTGTTAATCCTGTTCCTGTCTCTCGTATTTACCAAGTGCTGTCAAATATGAGAAGTAACACTATGCCTGATGTGTATATTTAAAAAAAAATAATAATAATTGTTTCAGATCATGAGTAGTAATGTTTTTCTGGCATCTTGAATTGTAAATGTCATGGAAACTTACTTACACCACTTTGCAAACAGGCCTGGAGAATTATGGGGTTGCAGCATATTGTAATGCCAAACTACACCTTCTTATCTCATGTTATCTTGAGATTTTGGTCTTCAGTGATACAAAAACCGCACTTCTCAGTGGTGGTCTGTTATCATCGCTGAGGCACCAACATGGTAAGTTATCTTTTCACTGAAGTCACCATGAAATATACAGAGACACACAAGCATATACACAAATGTTGTCAAGTCAGCCCAGAATCATCTGAATCTAAACCCAGCATTCACACAGCCAAAGGAACATGTCTGTGTGACTGAACAAGAACTCTTTTTAAGTAGGACACGCAGTCTTCCAGTCAACACATTTTAAGCCGACTTCTTGCCATTTCTGCACTGGAAGCATGCAGAGCGGAGATGACAGGATACAAAGGTCACAAGAACTGTGACACTGCAAGCAAATGTTACACACCACCAGGAACCCCCCCCCAAATTAATGCATCAGCATTTGTGGGTTGAGAGCAGATTTACACAAGAGAGTCAATTGTTTCCACAGGAAGTCTTTTGTTGAAACAAGGGCAAGTCAGACCAGAAGCACCTTTCAACTTTATGAGGGAAACCTGCACTGAGTCTTGATGAACTTAATCAGGAAATTTCCACCAGCTGCACCCAGACAGAGACCGACTCAGGCAGCTCTTTTAAGTCACAAATCAAGTTATTTCATGTATGTCTACCAGTATTCTAAAAAAAAGACATCCATCTTCTCTAACTTTGACCAAACTCAGAAAAATGGAAAATGAGTCTCTTCAGTTACCCCCAACTTTTTAAAATTTGCTGTAGATAACAATTTCAATATTTTCAAAAGTCCAAATATGAAAAAAGTTATTGCACAACAATCAATTGAATGACTACAGGATAACAGTCTGTTACGCTTAAATTAATTTGGTTTTAGATGGAGGTACCCCATCAATATTCAGACACTTAAACTGTGTAACCTCTTGGTACCAGACATCAGCATCCTGTGTCTAACCACACTGCTACATAACTACCAAGATGGATCCTTCTTAAAAGGCACAAGCTTGTGAGTGTTTAAGGTAAGTATGTGTTTTCTTTTTTAAAACTTAAATTTAGGATACAACAAATTCTGGACACAGTTTTTATAGCGTTGGCACTAATTAAACTTAAATGCTATGTGACCAAAGGTATGCCGGCACCCCCCGACATTGTGTTTCTGAATGACACAGCTGAAGTTCCCCACTATCACTTTGACTAGAGATAGTGTGTGATTGAGTGTGTTTTCAGGAGGGACAGACACCCACGCTTCACTGTTTTACTGACAAAAGCAAAAAAACTGCTGCCACCCCCTCAAACTTGTACAAAACACATGACTTCCAGGAAAACTACATACTTTACATTTCCCCCAAAGAGTTCAGCTGATGATGCCTCACACTTTCAAGAAACTCACGTATTTCAGTTTATCGATGTATTTTACAATGTAATTCTGTCCACGTGCATCTGTGATGCCATGTTGACTGACAAGTTAGCAGGAAGGATTCTTGAACATTTTTCCCTTCCTTAACGCTTTGTTATCTACTCTACTGTGTGACTTGTTGCTTTAGTCACATGTTGCTAGTAACACTGTTTTGCATTTTGTGGAAGTTAAAAATCCCTGATAACACATTTGTGAATGAACGAGCAGCTCTACATTTCCCGGTAACTGATAAGATGTGTGATATTTGGATAACATATGCATGACACCAAATTTCTAGTTTCAAACATACTGCAATTTAATCTAAATTCAGGTTAAACTACCTATCAAGCCAGTGGGGCCCCTCAATGGAGTTTAGCCTATGCAGACACAATGCAGTACAAGGCATGGCTTTGTTTGGGTAAGAGTAGGATTCGAAGAAAATGTAAGGTACATTAGGTCAGGGTTAGGGAATTGTGTCACCTCAATAGACTTATTACAGCACAGCCTGATACCCATTGCAGGGCCTAATGAGAGGTCAACATATTTAAAATTAGTACTGGGCTTCCATAGGAAAACTCACCCAACCTTTGTGTACTGATAACTGGTATAATCCTAAAGCTTATGCCCCATTAAAAGGGATATTTTCAAGAGGTTTTTCCCTCACATGAACCATAGGTCTAAGGATAGAGTGTTGTGCGCTGTAGACTGTAAAGTCACTTTTATGTATCCTCAAATTTGTGATTTGGAGATATATAAGTGACTTGACTTCTATTTCACTTAAGCAGCTTTAGTGTTACAGGACTGCATCTATCTAAACACAAAAACAAAGTTTTTAAGCAGATGCGAGTGGGGGTGTTGCAACGGACATTTATATTTTATACACATACAAATGTTATAGGCCATATCAGTTTTCTACACTTTTTGTCCTAATCCCATAATAGTAGTACAGGGTATTGTACTATAAATGTATAGTAGTCTGTAGTTGTTTTAATATGCTTGTTAATCGCTTTTCTAGCGTGAACACATTACTTATTCAAAACTGCTTAGATTTATTGTTGTATGGACTTTAACAGTTTGAGCCTACTGATGTAGCTGTACATGGAAAGTTTCTGTGAAGACCTGCCCTTAATGAAACTTTGACCACGTCTAACTTACGGAGCATGTCCCCACCTAGTGGTCATATGGGGTAATTTTTTCTTTCTAAAAAGTCCAAAAAAACCCATACAAGTTTCAAGTCAAACACATACCAAATGTTGATTGTAGTCCAATATAAGTAACTGCTCCCCCTTTTTAAAATCTCACACAAAGAAAAAAAAAAGTGCATTTAGATGAGGATAGGAGGTAAAATATACAATAAGTATCTCCCTGGTATAAAAGGCATAAAGACAACAAAAAGACAACACATCAGTATTACATCTTTAATTTTTTGCAAAACAAGACTTGGAATACAGACAAGCCTGGACTCAGGCAAAGGAATCATACAGTCCCCTCTCCATGCAGCGTGCAGTGTTGCACATGAGCAGAACGTCCCCAAACTCTCCAGACTTGATCTGATAATGGAATGTACCATTCCCATGTTCACACGTTTACAACTCCAACATTTAAAACTCAGTGCAACAGGGTACTCTTTAAAACATATGTGCTGTCACCATGAACGCAAAAACCAAAACTGCTTTTCTTAAAAAGGTCTTGCAGAGTAATGCTCTAGACACAAGAGCAACACTGGGCCACCACACAACATGAATGACTATTTGTTTTGCAGTTACTGCAGTTTTAAGGATGAACAATTGAAAAGTGAGGCTAAAGTGTTAGAAATCTGGGAGGGGGGTGTTTGTTTAATCAACTTCTTCCATGCGTGAAGCATCATCGTCACCGTCGCCTTCTAGGGGAGGAATCTCATCTGGGACGGCTGTAGAAGTGGCCTCCTCTATGGGAACATCGTCATCGTCGATACCTAGAGATACAAAGATTGTTATTTCTTAGAGAACACAACAGGAACGTACAAACCACTAAATATTGATCTGCAGTGTGTCCTCACCCAGTCCGAGTTTGATCATTCTGTAGATGCGGTTGGAGTGAGTCTGTGGGTCGTCCAGGGAGAAGCCTGAGGACAGCAGGGCAGTTTCGAACAGCAGGATGACGAGGTCCTTCACAGCCTTGTCGTTCTTGTCAGAATCTGCCTTCTGCCTGAGAGTCTCCACGATGGGGTGGTCAGGGTTGATCTCCAGGTGCTTCTTGGCCATCATGTAGCCCATGGTGGAGTTGTCCCTGAGTGCCTGGGCCTTCATGATTCTCTCCATGTTGGCCGTCCAGCCGTAAGTGCTTGTCACAATGCAGCAGGGTGACGACACCAGTCTGTTGGACACTGTCACCTGGTAGAGATAGCCAAATAGGAGGAACATGCATAGTGTTTGAACAATTTAAAAAAAAAAAAAAAAAAAAAAAAAAAAAAAAAACTTCAAGAGGGGTGAATTCAAGTTAATAAAGCATGCAGCACAGTCTTGTTAGAAATAATGCGCAACACCAGCATGTCCAAGGCAACTGTTTGCCAATTCAACCACATCTTAAAATGTCTAGTCTATGTAAGCTAATTATATAAGCACACAGTCTGTCCAGTAAAATATTTAGACCAATTTGTTAAACTTCAGCTCATGTCAAATTTTAGTTTTACATTCTGTTAAACCAAATGGACAAAAATGAAACAGGCATCTGTTAGATCACGCTCAGAAGTTACATTTTTCAAAAAGGTTCTTTACATTTCCACAATCACTTGGAACACATCACTAGTCACAACACATTTCTCAATCAAAAAATATATATAAAAACTCATTCAGGGCACACAGAAGACTCCTTGCAGCTGTATAAAACTCACCAGAATACAAGTGAGGACCAGTTAGGACACCTGTTACCAAACAAAACACTGTCAACTGTAGTTGTGAATTTATAATAAATAAAAAAAAAAAAAATTAAATTAAAAAAAAAAAAGGACCTAAATCCTACAGTATGAAGGGAAATTAAGGTCAACATGAATCTTGGCTCATTTGGATCACTGACCTTCTCCACTTTCTTGTCAAGGATCTCTTTCATGAGCTTGCAGAGGCTCTCGAACTTAGCCTTATCCTCCTCCATCTTTTTCTTCTCCTCCTCATCCTCTGGCAGCTCCAGGCCCTCTTTAGTGACAGAGACCAGGCTCTTGCCATCAAACTCCTTCAACTGCTGGACACAGTACTCGTCAATGGGCTCTGTCATGTACAGGACCTCGAAGCCACGCTTGCGGACGCGCTCGACGAAGGCGGAGTTAGCCACCTGATCCTTGCTCTCACCTAAAGTCAAGAAAGTAAGTGATGATCAGCGTTATCTTGACAGTTTACTTTTATCACCTAATGGTATTAAATCTAACATTTTAGTTATGTTTATGCATACAGTTTAATTATTTTCTAAAAATAAAAAAAATTGTATAAACTCACCAGTGATGTAGTAGATGGACTTCTGGTTTTCCTTCATGCGGGTCAGGTACTCTGTGAGGGAGGTAGTTTCATCTCCAGACTGGGAGCTGTGGTAGCGCAGCAGCTCAGACAGCTTCTTGCGGTTTTGAGAGTCCTCATGGATGCCCAGCTACAAAATAGTATAACAAACTGATTATGAGCACAGTTAAAACAATCCCATAAACCAGTAGCCTAGATCACAAAGCAAGATTAATGAGTCGTTGCCAAAATCTTGCTGGATAATCTAAAATACTCAGACGGTTCACGTTACATGCGATTGTCTTGTAATTACAAGCTCCATTTCTTCATGTGAATACACTCTTAGTGGGATGGGTAAACCAAAGATAAGCCATCTTTCCGATACAGTTTATCCAGGATAACCAAGGTTAGGTTCAGTAAAGCCAGATAACTCCAAGGGGTGCCTGTTCAAGTAAAATCTGCTTTGTGATATCTGTCAGGACTTAAAAAAAAAAAAAAAAAAAAAACTGATTGGAGTGTGTCGTATGGAACAAAATGCTGAATATTAACAGGTTATTCAAACACCTGGTCACACAATCAGTTAATGAGTTACTAATCATGTAGCAATACTAGAAAGTGACTTATTAAGAGTTGCACGATTATGTAAATTCTTGAGAATATACAAAGACTACAACCATTCCTCAGCTATGTAGTGCATTTTAAAATATCTGGCCAATAAAGCTACAACTACACTGCCTTAGAAAGCGAGAGGGTACAGCAACCACTAGAGTAAAAAGGAAAAAAAAGTAAACTTGATGAATCCATGGAGATGCGCTGACGACATGAGTGCATTATGAAAGAGGAACTTTCATTTTAGCAAAAACATTTTGTCTATGCAGCACTGCACATGTTTATTTTTAAATACCTTGATGTTCTTGGAGAACCCTTCATAGAACTTCTTGTAGTTCTCTTTGTCCTCAGCCAGCTCAGCAAAGAGCTCCAGACACTTCTTTACGATGTTCTTGCGAATGACCTTCAGGATCTTGCTCTGCTGCAGCATTTCTCTGGAGATGTTGAGGGGCAGGTCCTCGGAGTCCACCACACCACGGACGAAGTCTGGAGATGGAAACAAAGAATTAATGAAATGCTCTGATGGGTTCCAATAAGCCATGTTGTGTGTTCATCTATCACAACAGCTTTGTGTAGGTGAAGAATAGTCAGTGCTGTGATGTAGAGCAGCACACTATAGATCTTCTTAAAATGGAAAAAAGCTAAGTTAACTTACTCAGGTACTCTGGGATGAGCTCTTCACAGTTGTCCATGATGAAGACCCTCCTGACGTACAGCTTAATGTTATTCTTCTTTTTCTTGTTCTCAAAGAGGTCAAAAGGTGCACGGCGGGGAATAAAGAGCAGGGCCCGGAACTCGAGCTGGCCCTCCACTGAGAAGTGCTGTGAAGGGGAAAGAATTCACTTTTATTTTAAAAAGACAGTGCTGGTTGAGACATAAACATACAACAGCTGCTTTTGCATCGCACTGTTCACCTTGACAGCCAGGTGATCCTCCCAGTCGTTCGTCAGACTCTTGTAGAATTCGCCATACTCCTCGTTTGTGATGTCGTCAGGGTTTCTGGTCCAGATGGGCTTGGTCTTGTTCAGCTCCTCCTGGTCAATGTACTTCTCCTTGATTTTCTTTGTCTTCTTCTTATCCTTGTCTTTTGAGTCCTCCTCATCATCTGAGCCCACGTCCTCGATCTTTGGCTTGTCCTCACCTTCCTCTTTCTCCTCCTTCTCTGCCTTTTCCTCCTCTGCCTCGTCGTCGCTGATCTCCTTGTCACGCTCCTTCTCCACCTGCAAATTGAAATGACAGTTTAACTTCTGACATGCAAACAGTTTTAACTAGCAAGAACTAAAAAAAAGGTTAAATTCAAAAACTTACAAACAGGGTGATGGGGTAGCCGATGAACTGGGAGTGCTTCTTGACAATTTCCTTGACTCTCTTCTCCTCAATGTACTCTGTCTGGTCCTCCTTCAGGTGCAGGATGATCTTTGTTCCACGGCCAATGGGCTCGCCTGTCAACACGATTGTACAGCCATGAGCACACTTGGTCCAAAGAAAATGTAATGTTAGGTATGAGTCTCTACTAGGTAGTAACTTAAGTTTCAAATAGCCCTTTTTATGCTGTTATTAATGAATGCCAAAAGTTAATCCAAGGAACTAGGTTAACAGCAAATAAAGTTACACCATTCCATGATACTGAACTTCTTAATAAGTCTTGTATGTGTAGGTCTCAAAAACAGAGCAGCAACTAGCTGAATGATGCAAACAAGGTGCGGTTATGGCACTAGCATGTCATAAGCCTATGCAAACTGCATAGTCAATTATAGTTTGTGCAAGTAACGTGTGTCAAATGTTGCCATCTCAACTGCTTGGATTCTGTAACGTTGCCAGGACACGTACCGTTATCGACCTTGACTGTGAAGGAACCTCCGGCAGAGGACTCCCAAGCGTACTGCTCATCATCATTGTGTTTGGTGATGACAACCACCCTCTCGGCAACAAGGTAGGCAGAGTAGAAACCCACACCAAACTGACCAATCATGGAAATGTCAGCTCCAGCCTAGAGGGAACAATTTTTTTTTTTAACTTCAGGATATAGCAGTCAAAATAGCCTTGATCACAATGTTTGATAACTGCGAATACAATTCCATTATCTAGAGTTGTCCAGAGTTGATTGTAAGTATTGGGCCCGATCCAGGCATATTTTAATGGATTGGTATCAGCTAAAAATAAATCTGATCCCTTAACTAAAAGTTGTTTTTTGTCCACCTCAGCCCGCCAGTGACACTCTCCTTTACAACAGCCAGCCTCTACAGTGCAGCATTTCAGTGTAAACAAGAGTGTGACTGTTAATTATTTGATGCACCAGTGATGGACCCGGGTTGGCAAAATTTGCTAAGCTCCATTGTTGACAAATATGTTATTTGTCCACCCTCTCTCAAAAGCAGTGCACAAACTTAAGGTGATGGCAGGCCAAAATTAAACTTTAATATTGTCGGGTTTGTGTACTTTCTGCAAGCCAGTGTACAATTGCACATTCTTCCAGATAAACTTTTTCTATCAATAATTTAAGGACATCAACTTAAGTTTTGAATCAGGATCAAATAACTTGTGAAACATAAAAAAAAGGTATTTGATCTGACTAGTATTGGCCGATACCCAATGTTAAGTGTTCTTGTCTTATGTGCTATTTGCATTCATTTTCCTCATGCTGTGATCTAGATGGCATTCCACTGTAGTACCTGCAGGGCCTCCATGAAGGCCTTGGTGCCAGACTTGGCGATGGTACCCAGGTTGTTAATGAGGTCGGCTTTGGTCATGCCAATTCCAGTGTCGATGAGGGTCAGGGTGCGGTCAGCTTTGTTGGGGATGATGTCAATTTTCAGATCCTTCCCACTGTCCATCTTGGTGGGCTCAGTCAGGCTTTCATAGCGAATTTTGTCCAAAGCCTGTAAACACACATTGAGACAATAGTTAACCATTATGAAAACATGCGAGGTCCTAAACTCTAATTTGAAGCATTAATCACAATATAAGCACTAAATAATTAAAAAGCTAAATGATTGTGTAGCATGGGAAAAAAAATAAAAATCAATGGCAAGTTCCTGTAGACTTACATCAGAGGCGTTGGAGATCAACTCCCTAAGGAAGATCTCTTTGTTGGAATAGAAGGTGTTGATAATAAGGGACATCAACTGAGCGATCTCTGCCTGGAAGGCAAAGGTCTCAGCCTCCTCCTCTTGGTGCATTTCTTCAGGCATCTGCACAAAAGTCAGTCACAATGTTTCAGTTTAAAAATGGTACAAATGGCAAACATGTGTAAATAATTATCACGAGGCCATAATAAATACAATGACTCAACAGAAGACTACCATAGATCTCGAAAGGCTAAAATGATCATGTGTTAGTGTGAGATTTATTCCACTTCAAATCGTTAATTCTTTCGGTTTCGTTAGACATAAAACGGCATCATAATTTGATAATGTTCACTAGTCAGTTTCATAGATTTGGACAGCTGCCATCATGTTACCAAAGTCGGCGGAAGTAGCCGTTAAACAACATGGCGTCGACGGATAGACAATGGACTCCGCAAACACGTGCTAAGGAACGGCTACAGACGAAAATAATGATACCGTTAAGAGACGCGACACTATACGTTCACTTGTGGTTAAACAATAGTAAGCGTAATGTTAAAAGCCACTGGCGGACGACGACGATTAACCTGACTTAACGATAAAGCAGCCTTATCCCGTAAACCGAAGAAAAAGCCAAAACAGTGACTTGTCCTTTGGGATAGCGTAACGTTACTGCTTAAATCAGAAGGCACGTGCACGTCCTCAACCAATTCAGTTATTTTATATTAATTACGCAACAGTTAAATCACCTTTAACTGACTAACGTTAACAACAACTGAAATCAAGTTCTACTCTAACCTTAGGCTTACTTAAGGTTAAATGTTTTGAGGCAAAAGGGATTTGGTTTGGAAGTGTCCTGCTCCGTGATCGGGTCGAGTGTGTATTCTTAATACGGCTGGGTTCGTTAAATAAACCGAGTCAGCGTTGTCAGCTTCACCGCACCTGCCTTGGTGCAACCCAAGCCTGGCCTGGCCTGGCCTAATAGTGCGGCACAATGCCGCATTTACACCGTTCAGCATCGCAAATTATCCGTCAGTTCACGAAAATCTCACTGTGTAAGGATTAAACGTTATGTAACAGCTATGCGAACTGGCAACATTAATATGCTAGCTGTAGCCCACAAGACAGTTACGATGCTAAGGTTATCGTCGTGACTCATGAGCTCTCATCGTGGATATATCCAACTATAGCTCAGTGATGGGTTAGCAAAACTCAGATATTAAAAAGGAGGATAACGTGTTCCATATGTCCGTAACATACTCTTATACATACCTTGTTTATTCCGTTGACTTATCTTGAATAAAATGCAACCAATATATTGTCCCTTCTGCTCTCTGACGCAGGGAAATGGAAAGGGACTTCCTTTTAATAGACCGGAATCTTTATACACAGTCGTTTCAGTGTGCGGCCGTATCCATCCGCGGTGCACCATCTACCATTACAACTAGTCTGTGGGTAAAACTGTCAGTAAAATACTAATTTTATTTAAGAAAACAACGGCTGTTACAATATGCTGACTTAAACTCAAATAAAGTGTTTAAATGCTAGAAATGATAGTGAATAAACATGATTATTAATGTAGTGCTATTGTATAAGCTTGAAAGACTTCAATGGATAGCAATATGATGTGTTATATGTTGGTAAAAATGTTTTAGCGTATGGTGATGTGCAGCCGTTGGAAATGATAATAATAAATCAAGTATTAATGTGTAATTTGCTGACGCTCTTCAGAACAGGCCACCCAAAAGCACCTGGTGGTAAAGGTACCCTTGTACCTTGGAAAATACCGCAATATAACTAACAGTCAATCCCTGTGACCAGCACACCATTGCTGCCACCTTTTGGCAGTTTATGCCAAAATGACAGTACTGGATAGATGGAGATAGATACTCAAAGACCAAATCTTTGGTGACGGACAAGGCTCCGCAAAGCCGCCATATACTATCGAGGCATAAATATGTGCATCAACCTAAGAAATCTTTTCAATCAAAATCACAGTTACATCGTCTATTTTAAAGCAAAGAGTGGGGATCTTTTTAATCTGATGGAGGAATATTTAAAACCAGGAGGGTGTGCTTCGTTTCTTCTAGCACTTTCCATGAAAAACCCGCCTAAAGTGACGTCACGGCGTGTCAGATGCAGCCCTCGCGGCACAGCTGCTGTCACAGAGAGCTAGAACAACAAAAACACCATGGCAACCAACCACTGAAACATTCTCTAGCATATTAACATACATAATATAAATGCATTATAGCGCTTCGTGGACTGATGATGCTATTATTCCTACATTAAACAAACATGTCTTACAGATATATTAGGATTATAGCGCCCAGCAAGGGTAATACAACTGGTAAAATTCGCATTTTAAAAGGTAAAAGATGTAACTGAAGGCTCCGGGACCCACACACAGTAGGTCACTTGTGTATTGGGACTCTATTTGTATTATATAATTCTGAAAAGCTGGCAAAGTTGTTTGAGTTATAAAATGTCCACAAATCAAGGTATGGAGATAAAATTGTTATCGCAGGTGATCCGCTAATATTTAAAGCGTAAAAAAGTCGAGTTACTCAAAAAAGGACAGAGGCACTGTGCTGATTGCTCAGTTACATCAATTAATTAATTAATTAATAGGTAATTGATGCAACTGAGCAATGAGCGGGCAAACCTAATACCTGTTCCTGACGCCTCTATCTGCTCCTAATGATGGTTTTAAGGTTCTAAAGTTTTAAAGTAAAACCAAAAGCTTGAAATTGCAACACTTTTTGGAGGAACTCTTATACAATTATCAAGTCAACATTAATAGCATACTACAATACGAAGTTAAATAAATGTAAATATGCAAATGTAAATATTATCAGTTTTTAAATCTATGCACGCTGTACAGTCTGTAAATACCATCATATACACATACCTCATGTTTATACAGCCCTTATACAACCTGTTACATTATCATACTTATTTCAGCACCATTTGCACACTGCACTATTGCACTAATTGTCTTACTATTTACAAATGTTACTGTTGTTATTTTATTGTATTTTAATATATATATCTTGCACATAGTACCTTGATGAGCTTGTTGTCCTTGTTTATAGCTGTATTTATGTCTATTTTTATATATGTACATTGAGAGCAACGAATATAGCTATTATTTTTGGTGTTATTATTGTTAGAGGTAGTAAAATACTATTACAACTAGTAGTACTGTTTGAGTAGTAGTAGCTAGTACTATTAGTTGCCCTATCACATTTTCAAGCTCCGTCCAGCGGCCACTTCCCGAAATACAAAACAAGCGCGCTTGTAGTCTGGTGCGTAAAGCGCTTGCGTCAATGTTTTTGAAGGCCCGTGACTAGCCAGCGTGCTAATCAAACATTCGGAACGTTACAGAGATTTTCATAATTAATAACCTTCTGATAGCGGTTTTTATCCCATTGTACACCACCTAATTCGGGGTATGTATATATCGACCTTTTCACGTTTTTCCAAACTCATATTTAGCCCGCTAAAGTGAGTTTTGCTTGTTAGGTAACTAAGGTAGGTACTTAAGTAGCTAATGTTAGCTTAGCCAAATTTACTTGTGCCGGGTACGGTAGCGTGCTTAATGCTAGCTTTAGCTAACAAAGCTGCTAGGTTTTTGGTAACATAAATTGCGGTTGAGTTATTTAGCTACAACACAATGAACCGCGATAAAATAAAATAATAATACATCAACCACGGGGCTTAATGATATTAGTTGGCCAACGTTACCCCACTAAGCTAAGCTAACTTCAAGTAGCGTTACAGCTGGATAGCAAATGTCACAAATCTGTGTCAGATTTGTATGCCAAACTACCGACACACCATGGCAGTGTTTTTCCTCAGTGTCCTTTTTAACGAAAATAAGCTAATACTTATATGTTTGAACCGTATTTTTGATGCTGAATTTATATTGTTTGGGGGACGTCATCCAAGTGTGAGCTTTAACATATCATGCATAGATAGACTGCTAATGGGTGTCACTGTTTCTTCATCAGGTCGGTCCGATTCACAACCAGAATGTCCTTCCCCCCTCATTTAAACCGGGCGCTGTTGCCCCCTCCTGGGATGCCCCCTCAGTATGCTGGCTTCCCCTCAGGTAAGCAACCACCTGTCCCTAAATAAATGTATATGATAGCTGCTTTCACTTTATCTACTTTAGTGTTGAATATAGTGTGAAACATACTATTTTAAAAGGGACACTAGCAGCCTTCAGGTTAGTAAAAGAGGGCTTGTTACTGGAAGGTTTCACGTTTGCACTCAGATTATAAAGAAATCTACAGTGTTGGAAATTACAGTAATCTACAGATATTAACCAACTACATTCAAGCAAATTGTTTAATTCCAGACTGCTTTGTCTCTAGTTGATGTACATTTCCTTTGGCTGTTGCAGGAACTCCAATGATCCCAGTTCACGTGGGCATCATGACCCCCACCTCTGCAGTAATGGTTCCTTCTGTGACAGTGGTCAGTAAGCCTGCAGTCCCTAGGAAGGAAATTGCTGCATTGCGAGCCAAAGACAACGATCTGAACAGCGGCCCCACCACCACAGTGTTTGTGGGGAACATATCAGAGAAAGCTTCAGACATGCTGATCAGACAGCTGCTCGCGGTAAGGGACAGAGAAGGATTTACAAATATTGCATGTACTCAAGTCACTAAGTAATGGAATATATACGTAACCCAAATTGTCTTGGAATGGAAATTACATCCAAGATTTCTCTGAAATGACACAGATTTGATTCTATATCCTTTTTTTTAAGCAGTCAAATATACCACTTTTATAGGTTAGTTTCTGTTAGATGTGATGTTATCTTGCAGATCAGCAACACTAATCAAATAACAGATATCCTTATTTTTGCCATATATATTAGTATCATGGAGTTTGGCTACCATATTGTGTGGGCAAACTGTGAATCCTGTGCTGTGGCATTTAAAAGAAAAAAAAAAATCCACTTCTTTTTGTGAACTCTTCTTCCCTTTGTGCTCATGTTATAGAAATGCGGAATTGTTCTGAGTTGGAAGAGAGTCCAAGGAGCCTCTGGCAAACTTCAAGGTAATTCATTATACACAAATCGAGCATCACTGGGTCAGGAAATACTTTCATCCATGGCTAACTTGGATGATCAGCTCTTAATTCACTAGATGATTTCGCTTAGAACCAACCAGAAGTGACTCAATTAATTTGTATTTGTTATCCTATCAAACCATACATAACCATATATGAATCGGCCTTCGTGTCTATTTCCATTTCAATATCTGTTGCAGCCTTTGGGTTTTGTGAGTACAAGGAGCCAGAGTCCACATTGCGAGCACTGCGGTTGCTTCATGACCTGCAGATTGGAGACAAAAATCTGTTGGTGAAGGTGGATGCCAAGACTAAAGCTCAGCTCGATGAGTGGAAGGCCAAAAAGAAGACTGCAAATGGGGTATAATTCTGTTTTAGGGAATTGCTGGTTATGATTTTGATCAGTGTGCCTGTATTTCATTAACTCAGGAATCGATCATGTGCCTAGCTTTGTTCCAGAACTCTGAATCGCTGCCCGCATCTTAGATTTGTTAAGTGATTCAAATAAATGGTTATTTATTGCAGTGACTAAATTAGACAATTAACTCATTGCTAAAAAGGATTTTTTTTCTGTACTGGTAGAATAAGATGGCTGAAGATGTAGGAGATGATGAGGAAGAGGTTCTAGACGAGGAGACAAAGAAGAAAGATCAGATTATCAAAGGTGCTATCGATGGATTGATGCGGGAATATGCTGCCGAACTCAACGCGCCGTCACAGGATGAGGACTCCCAGCGACGAAAGAGAAAAAAGGAGAAAAAAGAAGAGGTATACTAGCTTTCGTTTACTCCTATGTGACTTGTATTGTTCTTCTTTTGGAACTTAAAATGTTTTGATTTGACTTTGTCTTTGGTATTTCTTTTTCTTTAGGACGACATTAATGCTATTGATATGGAGGAGGACAAGAGAGACCTGATTTCCAGAGAGATTAGTAAATTTCGTGACACCCACAAGGTAAAGTGGCTCCTTTTGATCTTGTAGTTGACATTACAGGTTTTGGACAGCAGCTGCTCACATAGTTCACTCCTAGAGCTTGCACATTTAGTTGACACATTACAAAGCTTTTCTTGATCTCAGTAACATGCATACTGTGCTACAAATTGGCAGTCCTTAAAATTTACACCACCAAACATCTTAATTCGCCCCATTTTATATGAAATGTTCATGTTCAATGTTCAAACACCACAAGTAGGCAGACCGCTAGTATTTTTGTCACCTTTCTCAGGCCTGACTTGACACCTGTGACCCCACCGTAGTGAAACTATCTAGGTGTGACAATTACAGATCCATTCTTCATTCATCACACAAAAATGCATGGAGACGATGTAAAGTTACTTAAAAGCTAATCTATTCATTAAACCCCACCATTATGATAGTGATCATATGGTGACTAAAGCAAGATGAATCTCAGAGCTTTGGAAAAAGTTGCGAGGATAGGATGTAAGTATCAGCCTTCATTTACTATATACATATACTGGGCGCCCCCCTCTTGAGGACTTGCATAGGGGCAACTGTGCTGCACCTTTGTGTGTGTTGGTCAGGGCTTATGATGCTCTTTATTCAGCCAACCATTTGACAATAGAAAAGTTCCCCCCAACCTGTTGATCTTCATTTTGTCACATTATTGGTGGTGCCCTGAAAGCTTGAAAGTCAGTGAACCTGTGCAATTCCTCTGTAAATTATGGTCTGTCTTAATGGTGTTCATGTTGAAGCACAATGACTCTTGTCAATAACCACTGCAGTGACTTTGGCTGTAGCTTTTATTATGCTAGTGTGGGGGGGCGCCCTCTCCACAGCAGCACACTGATCTGAAGACTGACAAGGTACGTGCTCTCTGTATGTGTGGTTGTGTGACTTCTCTCTTCCATCCCTTCCTCTCCATCAGTCTTACTCGCTCTGCCTTTTTTCCCCTCTACTTTATCTTAGAAAAATCAGAAATTTTGCCAAAACCAAGTTTTGCAACCAGGTCAAAAGATTAAACCAAAAACATGAAAGACCACAATTAAAGGATCATAACAAAAAATATTTACCAGTACTGTTTTTTTCCCTGTTCCAATTTATTGCTCTGGCTTTTAAGAATTACAATTACTTAAAACAATTCTGCTGAAACAAAACAAAATAACTACTACAGACAACAATTAATAAAATCTGCACTGTCTGATAGACTGAGATTCTAATAGCAAAATTATGTTAAAATAATTTTCTACTCAGAGCCGTGCAGTTGGTCAAGTATTTATTTTGCAAGCCCTGGTAGACTCTACAGAGGTAAGTAAAAAGCAAAGTTGAACACCTGACATGATTTGTCCTTGAGTCAAGGCACATACGAAATAATACTTAACCTGAGCTAATTTATTAATTATTTCTAACATCTCCCATCTTCTTTCTCACGTCATAACGTTCCTTCTCTTGAGTTGCATTACACCCAAGGCTTTTAGTTTAGTCTGCGTTTCTTGTTGAAGTCATATCCAGTCCCTAGATATGACTGTGTTGTAGTTAAGCAATTTACATAAAATTGAGTTAATTCTACTGTTGCACTTACTTACCTTACCCTAACCCTGTAACAGCATAAGTGTCCTTAAAGTAATGAAAATGCAGCACTCCAAGCTTAGTGTTTTTTTTCTTTGTGTTCAGTACAATCATTGTGTCAGATTCTGTTTAACTATAAATGTTGCGTTACACTCAAAGCCTTGTGTGTAACACCTAAAAAAGGAAGAATTATGGATGCATGTGTGTCTTAGTAATGAGTCTTGAAGAGCTGCTGAAGACTTCTGTAGGGGTAAGACCGCTTCTACAATTTCATTTATCTGTGCAGAAATGTTACTGATGTTCATTATGTTCATTTCTTGATTTAGCACTTTACCGAAAGCCATGTTACCCATTGAAGTAAAGGTTGTTGTTTTTGATGATAATGATGATGCTTAAGCAAGACAGAATCCCATAACGTTTTTCCCTTGTATACCGTGTGACCTGCTTTCCTCCCAGGCCTAACTTAAAAGGCTTGTAGGGGCAGCGAGGGGGTGAGTCCATAGTTCAACACCTGTAAGTCACAAACAACTAGTTCAACAAAGACTGACGCCTGTTTTCTGTTTTTGTTTTCCTTGTTCTGAGAAGAGTACTCTTAAGGAGAGAAAAAGCATTGTCTTTTGCAGCGCCTTTTTCTCGTTATGAATGCCTCAAGTTGAACATGTTCCACAGATCTTTTTGACCTTTAAAGTGGTTTCCAGTTACATTCTTGCTAAACTGTAGTTTAGAAGCAGCACCGTGTTGCTTTAGATGAATCACGAAGCTGTCTCTCTGTGAGGGAGAGCCTTTTGATCCTTACAGGTTTTCTCAGTTAGGATTCCAGTTTTCTTGCAAGCTTTGCACTGATTAGTGTAGGGCATGTTCCTGTATGAAACCCCATAAGATCTGGAAACCACTTGATCTGTGCACAGTAGCAAACTGACTGCAAAGACTCACTGGATCTTGTGTGGCATCGGCTGAACCTGTCTGTGTTTTGCTCTGCAGAAACTAGAAGAAGAGAAGGACAAACGGGAGAAGGAGCGGCTGGAGTTTGAGCGGGAACGGAGGGAGCGGGAAAAAGAGCGAGAGCGGGAAAGAGAGCGGCGGGACCGCGAGAGGGAAAAGGAACGAGAGAGGGAACGGGAGAGGGAAAGAGAGCGAGAACGGGAGAGAGACAGAGACAAAGACCGGGACCGCAGGACCAGAGAAAGGGAGCGAGACAGAGACTGGGAGAGGGACAGAAGCCGCGACAGGAGCACTGAAGGCAGCCCATCCAGGTGAAGAAAAAAACCTCATGTCACAGATTTCAATCAAACACATCAGATCTGTGAGAGAAACTGATTAACAGAAAATGTATAGTCACCAACAGTTGAATTTTGATTTTGATGGATTATCTATCTGCAGCAAGTTTTAAATGATTTACATTGAAATGATCTGAAACCGATGGTAGCGTGTAATGTGGCAAATCATTCTAAAAACTATATGCTCAGAGTCATCAGCCAACCTGACTTAGTTTAAAGGGTCCTATACACTGTGCGGTGGGTTCATTGCATGTCACACTGTGCGACATGGGTCTAATAATATCTTGGTTGCAGTCTTATGTCTGACTGCAAGTCAGATTGTGCAATGAATCCTGTGTGGATCCTAGCACGATTTGCTACTGGAAAAAAATAATGCAACATGTCATTGTTTCTGTCATCTGCACTGGTCTTGGTTTTGAAAATGGAGCAAAATACAAGCTTTGCCCATGTGTGTCCTAGGACCACTGTTTGAATTGACTCAAAATCAGTCACGTTGTACAGTGTATAGAGGCCTAAAAATGTTATGTTCAGTAAAAACTTTCCACAGCTGCTTAAAGTCCTTACACACCCACACAGGTGTTTTTCACTTATTATGACTGATTAAACCTCTTCTCAGGTCCATGTAGGCATATATAGACCATGCTTAACTGACAGCTCTGTCTCTGTCAGTTTTGATGTCCAACTTAAACTTAACACATACGTGTTTTGGTTCCAATTTAGTTTCAAGGATAATATATTCTTACCTTTTTGTTTTTGCAGGGAGATGAGTCGAGACCGAGATAGAGAAAAGAAACGAGACCAAGAGGATGAAGAGGAGGCGTATGAACGCAGGAAGCTGGAGAGGAAACTCAGAGACAAGGAAGCAGCCTATCAGGAGGTAGGGAAGGCTGGGAGGTTACCTGGGCGATGTCCGAAATCACTCCCTATCAGTGCACTATATTTACTCTCCGCCATTTTATTTGAGTGTTTGAAACATATACACTACACAGTGCTTCAAAAATTCCTGTAGTGGATCAAAAAAAGTACAGCGTGTACACTGCTTTCTGCTAACAGTCCCACAATGCAATTCGTCCCATATTATAGATGAGAACATTTACGTTGGGCAACTCTACACCTGTCAGCGATGCCACAAATTGATGGTGTTTCATAAATGTAGTGTAAGGGTTATGGCTTTCAATAGAGTAAGCTACAGAGTGTCTATTATATAGTGAGTAGTGAATATGTTGAGTGATTTCGGACACAACCCTGGAGTGTTGGAGACTGCTACGTAACTGCACGGTCACAGGTGCAGTTTTATCACAGGGCCACTGCTCCTAGATCCCAAGTTTCTAAATGTAGATCATGGGTTCTTGGGAAGACAGATAAAAATTTAAATTAGAGATTAATTGTAGGTTATGTCCAAATAAGACAACCCTGAAATCTTTAAACAGCACATTTCAGCATCTCGTTATCACTGGAGCTCTTAATAATAAATAAATAAATAAAATAACAACATGTGTATTATGCTTTTAGCTTGGAGTGATGGAACATGATTGTATTTGATTGTTGCTTACCTGATACTGTTACGACTACAGCGTCTAAAAAACTGGGAGCTCAGGGAGAGGAAGAAGGCACGGGATTACGCCAAGGAGTCCGAGAGGGAAGATGAGCGTCGACGAGAAATGGTGAGAGCACACTGAATGACCACTGATGTTCATAGAGGTGTCCTACTTTACTTTGAACACTTGGTGTAAAAATTGTCCTCATTTAACAAGCCAGAATATTACCTAGTTTTACCTTAAACCTCGCAGAATTCATTAATCACTGTTAATTCCACTACAAATTGTATTTGAGGTTTAAGTTGCAACTTGGACTTGGCTGTCCGGGAGGGATACATTTTATGAGTTATTAGTTTCAATGCCCATACGTTGGCATTTTAGAAAATTTGAAAAGCATTATTAAATGTGCATATGTTATTGTGTTGCCAAGAATAGCCTTTGTTTCTTTTGTTTTTTTTGTATTCATATGATTTCATTTAATAAGACAGACAATAACATTTGTAAACAGAAAGATTTATTATCCAGAAGAAATTTCAGTGTGGTCTTGTGTGTCTTCAGGTGAAAGAGGGCAAACGGCTGAAAGAGTTTCTTGAAGACTATGATGATGAAAGAGATGACCCCAAATACTACAGGTGAGTAGCATAAAAAATATGCTGCAGTGCTGTCTTTACTCAAACCAAGCAGATAAAATAAATATAAGATAAAATAAATGCACACATGTGCCTCTGTAAATAGGATTTGCATCTGATATGCAGCCTTTAAAAAGCTTGAATATGCAGATGTGTGATGATTATGTCATCTAATCAATTCTGACAGTGTCAGAAATGTTGTGAAATTTGGGTAAACATATGAAGACTATACCATTTTAGGTATTAATTCAATTGTTCTGTGTGACAGATCTGAGCCATGTGGCACCTAAACATGTAAAAACATAGTAAAAAGATGCAGCAGATGCTGTGTGATCCGGACGCAATACTGCTGCTATGGCTATTGTTCTGAAGGCTGTTATTTTTGGTGTGACCCCTAGGGGCAGTGCGCTGCAGAAGCGTCTCAGAGACCGAGAGAAGGAGATGGAGGCGGACGAGCGTGACAGGAAGAGAGAGAAGGAGGAGCTGGAGGAGATCAGACAGAGGCTGTTAGACGAGGGACATCCAAACCCAGACGCAGAGCTACGCAGGGTATGCTTGTCTACAATAATAATAATGTGTGTGTGTGTGTGTTTGCTTGTATATCTGTAGTGAATAGGCATGCTGTCTGTTGTCTCTGTGAAGGTCACTTGATCATCCAAGTCTCTCTGCATCTCTGCACGTGTGATATCCAGCTTTCATTGTCTGTTGACCTTCTTTTCTGTAAAACACTGTGATTGGGTGCTAGTCTTCTGCATATCTGCCTCTTATTGGTCCAGATGGAGGAGGAAGAGGAGGAGCGTCTCAGACAACCTCCCATCATCCAAGAGCCGGAGCCCGAGGAGAAACGGGAACGCCACAGGGGTTCAAGAGACCACCGGGACCACCGACAGGACCAGGACAGGGCAGAGGCCCGCTCACGGCCCGCCCACTCAGACGATGAGGTGGAGGAGGGTGAGGAAGATGATTATGATAATGATGACGATAACCCTGACGCAAAACCTTGCTTGAAGCCCACGATGCGGCCCATCACCGCAGCACCCTCAGTGTCGTCGGCCAGTGGCAACGTGTCCCCCAACACACCCGGGGACGAGTCGCCCTGCGGCATCATCATCCCCCATGAAAACTCTCCCCCTGAGGCCCTGCCGCAGGAGGAACACCGGCCAAAGATCGGCCTCAGTCTCAAACTGGGTGAGTCTCCTCACTCTCCTCAAGAAACGTGTCCTCACTGTAACGTGGACAGACATGGAGCGCTCAGAGAGACAGCTAAAACTATTAGTCAGTTAGTCGATAGACAGAAATGTACTCTGCAAGAAATGTGATTATCAATTAAATGCTAACTCACTTTTCTGACTACTTAATTCGCTGCCAAACGCTCACTCGTTCTAGCTTCTTAAATGTGAGTATTTGCTGCTTCTCTCTGTTTGATATCATTTTAAATTAAATGTCTTCAGGTTTTCGACTGTTGGTCGACAAAACGAGCAACTTGAAGACGTCATCTTGGGCTCTGGGAAATTGTGATGAGCATTTTTCACTATTTATTATTATTTATATTCTGACATTCTATAGACAAAATGATTAATTAACTGAGAAAATAACTGGCAGATTAATCGATAATGAAAGTAATCCTCAGTTGCAGCCCTACTCACCGGACATTTATTAAGAATTCATGTCAGTGGTTACTTTGTATGCAGCTGTGGTATGTGACACAGCCAAGAGCTCCACTGCTAAAGATAAATGTGAAGTTAAACTACCATAATATTGCCAGATTTCCCTCTAAAACAGATGTAGTCATTCCGTTTTACATGTATTAGTGTAGGTCAAAGAAAAAGAGCTTCTTTCTAGATTTTGTTACGATGTTCAACAACCAAACTGGGAGAAATCGTCAATATTCAGAGATACAGTACAAATGTCTGTCATTTTAACAACCACCCACTTCACAACATGGTTCTGTTCTCTTTCCACACATACTTTCATTCGACTGGAAAAACTTACAAAGCATTCTTTATGATTGCTCTCCCCACCTATATGTATGGAGCACAAAGAACCCCATTTTCAGTGGATATTGGAATTTACGTAGGAAATCACTAACTGAAGAGGTAGATGGGCAGATGTAGGGAAAGTGGCTGCACATGAAAAGTAAATTTTGTCAGTCACAAAAAACTCCTGGAACATGACAAATGTCAAAGATTCATGAGATATAACTAACATATGTGAGGTTAATTATTAATTTAAGCATTCTGCCTCTTTTTACTTCCATTAATAGTTTTCCCCACATTGAAACCGATACTGGTAAAGATGAAAGGAAATTGAATAGTTTTGGTATGATTCAGTCACTGCAGTACAAGTAGATAAGTAACTCCAGCTGTGTAAATTCAAGTGAACTTTATCATTTGTAAATAACAACTTTATTCATAAAGCTCCTTGTCCTCTCCAGGTGCCACAGGAAGCCCCAGTCAACCCAACACAGGTAAGAGGAAGAAACTACCTGTGGACAGCGTCTTTGACAAGTTTGATGACGAAGAGGCTGACGAACAGCCTCGCAAGAGGAAGCTGGTGCCCCTGGATTACGATGATGACAAGAGTCTCGGGGTGGACGGGGCCGGGCTCTCCAGCATAAAGGGGGCCAACACCGAGGAGAAACGTAAACACATCAAGAGTCTGATAGAAAAGATTCCCACGGCAAAGCCTGAGCTGTTCTCCTACCCGCTGGACTGGTCTATGGTTGACACGGTGAGGAGAGAAGGAGAAATGTGTCATTGAACTTGTCTTTTACAAAATTGGCTTTCAGGAGTAGCTGCATGGTGACATGATTTAATAAAGATCACAATAAGTGGATTCACAAACTTTGCACTGCTGAAGACAGTAGATTGATTTATTCACTTCTGCCTCTTTTCTCAATAACATACTGTTAGTCATTCAGAAATGGCTGCAGGTAAATAATACCACTTCTAAAACAAAGCCTGTGCCTTCATCTCGTCCTTTTTAGACGTTAATGGAACGACGTGTTCGGCCCTGGATCAATAAAAAGATTATTGAGTACATCGGAGAGGAAGAGGCAACGTTAGTGGACTTCGTCTGCTCCAAGGTATTGATCATGTGATGTCTGTACATTTGACTTTATTCAGACTTGGAGGGAAAGTGAAAATGAAATAACCCTGATGTTTTTGTCTTTCCCAGGTGATGGCTCACAGTATGCCACAGAGTATCTTGGATGATGTTGCTATGGTGAGTAATGTAACTGATAAATAAGCCCTCACACTGTCTTCTGCCTTTATTTTATGTTCATGTTGACGTTAGGATTATCTATTTTGACAGTAGTCAGGTAGTTCTAACATTGAAATGTTCTCTCTTTTAATTTTGTCATAATGGAATTACGAAAATGCAAAAGTCTATGGATGTTTACTGTCTAACTCCTAGTCAAAATATAGCATTCGTCATAGTGTGGTATGTGAGAAATAACAATGGCTGAATCCAAAAGTCATACATGCCATGATGTGTCTGACTTTCTCACCATCATCACATCCAATCTGCGAGAGCGTTGTCGCACAGGGTTTACAATGCACTATATGAGCTCACTCATCTCCATGGATGTAAATTCATGTTCTTAACCCGTTTTTGTTGCTGGATAAAGACCTACCTTGGCCTAACTCTGCAGATGATAACATTCAAAATTAATAGGACTATGCGTATTCCTCACTACATCAATAAACATTCAAAATTGATCAGAAACTGCTTGATAATCAGTTAATCGTTTCATTTTTCAAGTAAAAATACCAAACATTTGCTGGTTCCAGCTCCTTAAATGTGAGCATTTGCAGCTTTTCTTTGTCATATGATGGTGAACTGAGTATCTTAGGGGTTTTTTTGACAGTTGGTCAGACAAAACCAAACATTTGAGTATATAATATTAGGCTCTGAGAAATTATATTGGGCAAGTTCCAGTATATTCTTTTGACCTTTACAGGAAAATAATCAACAGATCAAATTGAAGCAAACTGATGTCTTTGAAAATAGCTATAATCTACAGTATAGATTTGCTAATGTCTTTATTTTGAAGAATTTTATGCCTTTATTAGATGGCAATAGTGAAGAGATGACAGGATTTGAGGGTTCAGTGTCCCTCATCTAAATATTGTAACTCAGTAAACTTTCCTTTTGCTCCTGCTTTAGGTTCTTGATGAAGAAGCTGAAGTGTTCATAGTGAAGATGTGGAGGTTACTCATTTATGAAACTGAAGCTAAGAAGATTGGACTGGTGAAATAAGCAAAACATCCACTGAATGAAGAAAAACTTTTTTTTTTCTCCATACATCGTGTATAATAGTATAGCACAATTATGTCACCCTAAACAAAACGGCTTGTCCATACCAGTACAGACTGTAACTGCAGATTCTGCTCATTCTCACATTTGCACCAGTTGTTCAGGTCATGTTGTTTTTTTTACCCTCAACACACTCAGGCTACATTCGCCTCCCCTTATTGTTTGCAGGTGCTGACTGTCTGTGTGCTTTTGTGTATATACAGTACGTCATTATTTGACTTGGATGAAATAATTCTGAGAGGAAACTGCTGACAGACACCCACGGCCGTTGTGTTGCCAGATGAGGTCTCGTGGTCCTATACTTTTATTTGTATACATGCCAACACACACTTTGTGGGAGTCGTCTGCACGATCAGTTTATCGGGGTCATGAACTTCTCTTTCAAGTCTCTAAGGTGTGGAATCTGGCTTGCAGTTGAATGTGGGTGGGTTAACTGGACGCAGACTTTAGAGAATGAATAACTACAACAAGGATGTGATATTTTTTTACAGGGTTATTTATTCAGGGTTTTGGACACAACTCCAATTTATTTCTGTCGAGCTACTAGATTTTCCTCCTTAATTTTTCCGAATCTCATTCCTGATCGTGTTGGCATGCCCTCAGAATGTCTTAAAAAGCATCTAGTTGTCATTTGAAATGTGTCTACTGACAAGACCCACAGAATATCTTGGGTGGTGACATCCCTGCAGCTGTAAAAGCACACACACCCACATATCATAACCACTATAGGAAAAGGAGCTAAGAATGGGGGAAAAAAATTTGTTGTGAAGATGCTCTCCATTTGTTTTTGTATTGGTGAACATTTGAATAAAATTGATTTTTATAAATGTTTGTGAACCAGCAATTCATTTTGTCGCTTCTTTTACAAATCACTTCTGTTAAGTTTGATTTCATTAGTCATAGGGTAGGACAACAATTTAATAAATAGTTCTTAATAAGTTGCCGATGTAAAAACAAAATCAAAAATACATGTTTTTCTTCTTACCTGTAGTGCTATTTACCCATCTAGATTGTTTAGGCGCGAGTTGCCAAGTTTTATATCGGCCATAGAGATGTCTGCATTTTTTAAATATAATTTTATTTTCTTTCTACCGATAGTTATTATATTCAAAAAAGGCAGACCTCTCTACAGCCGATAGCCCCATCTAGATGAATAAATAGCACTACAGGTAAGAATATGTATTTTTGATTTTGGGGTGAACTGTCCCTTTTAATCTATTCCAGTTTAAAGTAAAGAGTAGTAAGTTTCTAACCCTTTTGCAATCACTGGTTAACTTAATTTTTAATACTGTTTTTACATTGGCAACTTATTAAGAATTTCTATTTCTTAAATTGTCGATAACAATGTTTCTAATTTAAAAGTAAAATCACTAAAACTTTAAAGAACCACTGCAATTCCTGTGTAAACACTCTTACAGTTGTAACATTTTAATACCACAAGGAGGGACATGTTAGGATATTTTGACAGGTTACGCAATTAATAAATTAAACTACATTATTGGTTCCATGGGCCTTTACAGAGATGAAATGAAAGCTTAATTAGTTAGTTTTGTGACGATAAATTTAAAGATTTATTCGCTTGAATAGATTTTTTTTTTATCCTTTAATTAATTCACCCAGCAATCAGTTTGAGAGTGATAGCACATTCCAATTGCTTTCTTTGAGTTTTGTAGTGGGAGAACCTGATGTTTGGTGCTGGAAAGTAATCACAAAAAAAAAAAAAAACAATCCTTAAATTAAAAGGTTTGGTCTAGTGTTATTTCATTCAATCTACTCATAGCAGCTGACAAAGAGGCACTGAGATCAAAACTTCCAGAACTTTATTGATGCCACGTGAGCTAAACAAGAGCAGGTCTTACCACTAAAAACCCTTTAGGTGGAAGAGAAACAGCACATAAAGTCATCACTGACGGTGTTGAGACAGACAAGCTTATGCGTTTCCCCTTTAATCAATCACATCCAGTGACCAGCCAGAGATGAAGTGCCATGGATACTGAAGACACTGAGCTCTTAAGCAAGAGGTAAGTGAAGGCCACTGCTTGTAAACAGCTTTTGTTGTTTTAGAGTTATCATTTATTCAAATTGATGTACTTAAAAATAGAAACTATATTGATGTTTAATTTGTAATTTAACTTTCCTTGTGTCCATGTCTGGATCAGAAGACAGCTTTGAGTGTTACCGTCTTCTGAAACAAACCTTGCTAATGAACAAACCGGGACGTTTGCCAATGAACTATTAACGCCAGTTAATGTTTGCAATGTGAAAGTTAACATCTGTTGGACTGAGTGACTGTGGCTAGGTCTGTCCACATTTCTCCTTTGATGTTTTTCCCCACCAGCCTTCCTTCGAGGACCGACTCTAGTCCTCCGCTTTGGCCTCCATCTCCTCGGCGTCGTCGTCTCCGTCCACCTCGGCGTTCTCCCGCTCTAGCCTCTCCAGCTGTCGGGCGAGCTCCGTCTCATCTGTGTCTGTCACCACCTTGGGCTGAAGGGGACAGTTCACCGTTTAGTTATTTGTACCAATGCAAAAAATAAAAAGTAGGAATATGTCAAACCGGGGAGAAATTCTGTACAGTCCCAGATGAAAACTGAGTATTTTGACCACTTTTGTGGGTAAAAAAAAATGAATCTGAGATTGAGAAGTAAAGTTAAGTAATAATTTGAGAAAAAGCAAGCAGTGTTGTAAGAATAAAGTCATAATTTTACGCGTAACAGGTTATAACATTAGAATAAAGTTGTAATATTTCAAGAGAAATATTCATGTTATTCTTAAGCAATATAACATGAATTTTAAGTAGCATTTTTTGAGAAACAACTTATCAAAATATCACAACTTTTCTCGTAACTTTCCCTCCTCAAAATTACAACTTTGTCATATTTGTTTCCCCTCAAAATATATATTTTTTCCTTTTCCAAACAGCATATACACATATACAAAAAACAAACAGGGAATTTACTTTAGAAACTAACATACTGTAGTAGTTAAAGGTGGGGTATGCGATTCTGGAGAAATCCAATAGAGCGAACAACAACCCAGCAAGTAATGTAACTAACGTTAGCTCGGTTGTGGGTTAGCAAACTGTCACTACAGTTTTTGCTGCGAAGCTAACAGCCAGAGAGGACGAGACAGTTTCCCAGAGCCAGCACAGCAGCTCCAGACAGCGATACTCACAACTCTCCTGCTACTACAGCTAACATCACAACAACAGCACATCTTGGCAAACTAGAAAGTAAGCTGAATGTCCGTGAGCAAGTCATTGAACGTTACCTGACACACAAATCATGGCTGGAATAGTGTTGTGTGGCTCGGTCCGAGCCACTTTGTTTGTTTAGCATTTACAGAGCCAGGGCTGTGTATCAACACCAGAGTTAAAATCAGCGCGCACACAGAACGGACAGCTAGCGGACCGTGAGGAGATATTCGCTGAATTTGACAAAAAGATGTGTATTGGATTAGAATCGCATGCACATACCCCACCTTTAGGTTCTATTTAGGCTTGGGTGTACAGTGAGCAGTGGTGGAATTTAACAAAGTATATTTACTGTAGTACTGTATTTAAGTACAAATTCAAGTGTACTTTGCAAGTTTCCATTTCATGCAACTTTATACTTCTGCTTTATTGAATGTTAAACTTCAATAAACTGTAAATAACAAAAGAAACACAAAGGACAGGGAGTGGCTTTCACTATTGAATGGTTGCACAAAGAAGCTGAAGTCACTCACCTCCATCTGGATGTTAAAGACGCCTCTCTTCTCTTCAATCTTCTCCTTGATAGCAGCCATGGCCTGGTTGAGGACAGACAGGCCCTCTGTGCGCTCCAGAGTGGTCGTTGTCATCACGTAGCGAGGGGGAGCGATCAGATTGATCTGCCAAGAACAAGATCATACTAGTCTTAGGTGTAGTTTGAGGAGATTTTGTTTAGTTCATGACTGGAGATAGAAGAAAGTTTCACCATTCAGCATCAGAGTGCGAACAACCAACGAGTGGTTGAAGCACTAATATTACCTTGATGGGCATGGCCTCTGTGGAGCAGCCAAGCCCGGCCCTCAGAGCCTCCTTCACTGCATCAATGCCCTCATACCCGTAGCACGCCACTTCAATGTCTGCAGGTGGGAGAGGAAAAACATGAACAGGAATTGTGGTGGTCGGCCACATCTTCACCATGTTACTTCATGGTCAAACGTTAACTTCAGAGTATATTGTTACCTGCTCTGATTTTGACAGCCTGTGGAGTGAGCCGCCTGTTGATGTTATCAATCAGCACAGCCCTCTCTTCCTCTGTTAAGTCCAGCCCATCCAGAATGGCAGGATCACTAGGGGGAGGGTAGATATTCACCATTTGATTTGTCCTCATCAAATAAAACATTATTTGCATACAGTCTTTGTGTCTAAAGACATTTTTGTGATTACTCACACTAACGCACACTGCTTGAAACAACCACTTACGATACTGCCTGTTTGAAGACATCATAAGCTCCGTATCCTGGCCGCTTGTATTTCTCATCGAAGACCCAGGCGGTGCGCTGGTACAAGCTCTCTAGCTGCTCGTCCTTACTGTACTCCAGCACCTCTGCCACGTGTCGCAGGATGCTGTACACCTGCAAACACAACAAACCGCATCAGCTCAGTGCCAATACTGATTCAAAGGTCAGGTTCACTAAAACATCAGAAAGCTCATAAGAGATCAACGAAAAGAAAAAACCCATGGGTACTGTAGTTTTTAAATAATCCAGAAATGTACAGAAAGGCGGTCACCTGTTTGCTTTCAACTGTATTTATGATTGTCATATGAAAGAATCACTTTTTAACAATGCTAAACACATGCTGGCAGTTGTTTCAATAGTTATTTTTATTTTTTATTAAGCCTTTGGGCACAATCAGACTTACAGTTTTAGATTTGGTGAATTTATCTTCACACTTGATGGCTTCCTCTGGTGAAACTCTTCTTTTTGATAAATCAATGTATCCTAAAAGACAAAGCAGAGAAGAGATGCTATGACATTTCTTTTTTTCACTGCATGATATATTCAGAATATTCTCACAGGACAGAATCTGAACAGAAATGAGTCCAGAAGGAGATGGCTGTCAAAGTGTTAGTATTTTCTGACAAGATTAGTGCTGATATGGTTAACTGATTAAATCAATACAATGAAAAATAATCAATTCCAAATATGATGGTCAAACACTTTCTGGTTTGGACTTCACAAGTGGCTTGCTGTTCTTGCTCCATGATTACAAATCAAATACTCGCATTGTTTTACAGTTGATCCGACTAAGCTAATTTCAAGGCAACATTTGGGGCTCTGGAACTAGACAGATAGTCTTTATTGTCCCAGAGGGAGAGTTGTTTTCACAGCCTGTACATATTCCACACAGAAACATACAGATATGCACAATACATGAAATATACACTTGGTCACATATACACTCATGCCTGTGCCTGTATCCCAACCCATACTTGTATACACGTGTATGCACTCACACAGATCTGCCTAGATCTATACAAACGGTGCCAAGTGTCAACAAGGCAGAACTTTGAGATGTGCAGTTGTTAGTGACTTTTTAGAGTTGTGGAGAATTATTCTTCAGTGGAATAAAAAAAAACTGATGGAATATTAATAATGGCCTAATGATGACTGATAATGTCATGAATTGCAGCCCTAGATAATATCAGAACTACCTACCATACTCTATCTATACTCTATAGAACAAGTGTTACTGTATCAAGGAACATCACAACAATACTACAATTCTACTGGTTGCTACTATCCAAGGTAAAGAAGAATTATGCAGAACACAAGGAAAAGATCGCATCTCTCTTTCCAGTTTATCTTGTCATTATATCAACTAAAGTTCAGTCACAAATGTTTGCTGTGGTTGGTATATAATGTCTATTCCACCTGCCACTGGCAGCCAAAAGGTTCCTGTCTTTTGTGCAACCCGACATGCAGGCCTAGACACAATGACCTTCAGCAACCTCCTGCCCTGCACTTACCCTTCTCTTTGTCTACTCGGATGACGACGACGCACTCATTGCGGCCTATGCGGATGAGCTTGTTGATGGAGCGGATACGTCGACGTGACAGCTCGCTCAGGAGGATCATACCCTCGATGTTGTTGTACTCCAAAAGGCTCACGTAGGCGCCCATCTCTGCGATGGACCTCACGTTCACCATCACAACATCCTCCACCTCTGGGAACCGGTGCTGGTAAAATCGACAGCTGAGCCCCGGCATCGCTGAGAGAATAGAAACATAGAGAGACAGTTGTAGAATAGTTGAAGCAGATGGTGTGGTGACAAGCCACTAACTTTAGACATCCTGATCAGTTTGCACATCATGAAAAGAATTACTCACTCGTAAAAACAGTAGTTTAATGTCGGCATAATGGCTTCTGTGTTTGAGAAAATAACCCCGATGATGCCAGAGTAAGGTAATCAAGGCTAGATCATTTAGGCTTGAATATTTTATTTTATTTTTAAACCTGTGTTACAAACTGGGTGTGTGGAGTCTGAAAGATGATGAAAGAAGATTATGGGAATTGTAGGCCTAAACTAGAAACTCAAAGTCAGGATATCTCACCCTCTGCTGCTTTGGATTTGAATGGGATTTTTGACTAAAAGTACAATACTAAATTGCTGAGCGCCCCTTTAAATAGATATATGTTTTTTCTACATTTTAAATATTGTACAGCTCAGTTTCAATGTGATGATGACAATGATAACATCTAGAGTAGGGGATCCCAACCCGGGGTTTGGGATGCCCTAAAGGACCCCAAGAGATATATTTGAAAGGTTACAGGATGATTGGGGAAAAAAACCCAACAACAAAAAGAAAAACCCATTGCTGTCACATAAAATGTTTACTTTTGCTGGGGTTTTTTTTTTGTGAAATACAATTTTACCTCTTCAAGCTGTAAAAATCCTTAAAACAAACAAACAAATCACTCCACAGTTTATCTGGTCGCAGCTCACATCCACAGGGGCCATAACCTGTGATGAAGTAGATAATGCTCTATTTTAAAGGACTCACAACAAGCCATAAGTTGGGAACAACTGATCTACAGGCCATAGAAAGCAAATAATGCATCAACTCCTAGGACACAATGACAGTACCCATGGTGATTTCCCTGAAAGATATAGGCGCATTTTATGATTCTGAGTTGTTACTAAAATAACACTGACTAGGATGTAAAATGTTGAATAAAAAATCCTGGAGCCTGTAGAGTCAATCATCAAATGCTACATCATCAATTCAGATCATGGCCAGATGAAAAAGATTTCTAGCATACACTCAGTTGCCAGTTTATTAGGTCCACCAAACTAAAACTAAAGCAGTCTAACACAACAGCTTAGCCATAAACCCTCCCTTCAGAAAGGTTATAAAGTTCAGGTTTTCCGGAAACTATTTTAGATAGGTGTTAATTCATACATATGGCCATTTTTAAAGGCTTTAACTTGTGGTACTGTTATAGTGTGTTGTGCTTTACTGAGAGATGTTTCTAATATTTAGGCAATGATATAAATAGGGTGGACAAAACATTATAAACACCCCTCAAATATTTAGTGAACAGTTCAAAACCACTTGAATGACACATTGTTTATTCTGTCTCTGGGTGTGTTTTTTTTTTTTCACTTCAGCAGGTCAAATGATGAGTTTAGCCTGGAAAGTATTCCCAAAATAACTGCAGGGCGATGAAGAGTATTAAGTGAACTGGCAGCGTAGGCACTGGGACATTTAT
This sequence comes from Siniperca chuatsi, assembly GCF_020085105.1. Classification (NCBI taxonomy): domain Eukaryota; kingdom Metazoa; phylum Chordata; class Actinopteri; order Centrarchiformes; family Sinipercidae; genus Siniperca; species Siniperca chuatsi. The sequence goes on from NC_058057.1 coordinate 19,337,490, forward strand.
TTCACATTTTTGGCTGTGAATGGGTATGATGCAATGCAGACAAACGAGAAGCTCCTTACTGTTTCAGTTAAGGGCGAAAACTGACATTAACAAAAAATAAGACAGAAACTTATTTGTATTGTAGCATATTAACAGCGACTGTAGCTAGTAACAGTTACGTAATTCAATACGACGAGACCATCATTTAATTAAAGAACAAAAAACGCTCACTTTAATATTCCGTTAGCTTTTGTAGCTAATAACCCGGTTCCCAACTCACATGCGGCACATGCATTACTGTCGAGGCTAGCACTTAGCTAGCCAGCTAGCAGCTCTGTTCACCACTCCCCGGTAAACATATACTTTATCAATAAAAAACTCACCTGTGTCATATGGTTACAGAACGATACACTGGAATGTTCTGTACTGGAAGTGATTAAATGTCCGATTATATTTTCTTCGGAGACTTTTTCAATGAAGAATTCGGGCCCGCTAGCTCACATTCATGGGTGTGCTAATTTCTCGACCCGGAAAAGATCGGCTGAGCTTTTCGTCACGCGCATGTGCAGTACGAGTTCGGCTCAGTCACATGACCGGAGGCCAGCTGATCATCACGGACTGAGAGTCGGACAAGATCACGACCATCAGCTCTATCTGTGCTTCTAATCTTGCACGAAAAACGGGGTTTCCGTTTATATGTTTACGGTTATTAGAGTAGAATACAAGTTAACGTTTCAGTGTTCATTTTAGGAAACGGAAGTAAACAGAAGAGCGCAGTCATCGACCAAAGGACGAGAAGATGTCTGGAAAAGAAAGGATCGACATATTCCCCTCCAGAATGTAAGCAGCTTGTTTGCTAGCTAGTTGCTAACCCACTGTAGCTTCTTAGCCAGCTATTATAATGCTGTTTTGTTGTATAATGCTTAATGCTTTCCAGTCTCTCAGATTGATGATTTCCTGCTCCCATCTGCTTCTCACATGAAGGGATGACAGTCTTGTTCTGCAGGGTGATTCAAGGCTAAATATAGTTTATATCAGTGCCAGGGTGCTGTGTAAAAGAGGAAGAGTCCTTCATTTGTCATGTGATGTTTATAACATTGAACTGTCAGTGAGATGGTGTCTGAAATATACAGACCTCCAGACAGTGAAAGTTTTGATTTTAACATTGTGTAACTTTATCTACAGATTAGTGGCGTTTCCTGTGTTGTCTGTAAGGTCTAATACATTCTACCTTATTGATTCAATCATATCAGCTTTTTTGAAGCCTTTGTGTGTGTGAGAGAAGTTTTATTTCCAGAGATGGGCTGTGTTTTTGACCTGTACATGGATGAAGCTTTTTCTGATAAACTGATCATGGTTCTAGTCCTTGGTAGCAAATATCAGTGAGCTGGGACATAAATGTAGATAAGCAATTCCCAACCTGGAGTACTTGTACCCAAGGTTGTACGTATGTACTTACCAGGGGGTACATGAAAAGATTGTGGAGTAGCTGAGCTACTTTGAACAAATAGAAATTTGATATCATATATGTCCACATATTTATGTTTTGGAGGAAAATCAACACACAAATAGGATTACAAACATGTGGTACTGACCTTTAGTATATTTACTGTCACAAAAGTGTCTGTCAGATGAATGTAACTGTAACAATGACTTCCCAATTGTGATCTGACTGCACAAGACAGTTTTCCACCAGTCAGTCTTAACAGTAAGTGAAGATCCCCCACACAGACACCAAACAAACAAAAGTAATAATAGATAAATGGTTGAAACGTCCCTTCTATGAAAGGGGTATGATGAAGGGGTACTTGAAATCATCTGACAGGGATGAGGGCGGTACATCCGACAAAAATGGCTGCCTGTTAGTGGGTTATAATAAGCAAAATTAAATTAAAAAAAAAAAAGCTAGACAGCTGGAAAATAGTTTTTCCAGCTGTAATAAAAAGCGGCTGCGTTTTTTTTTTGCCCATGTGTGTCCGAGAATGTACAAAACCTCTGTAAATATTTGAATACTATATACTTGTAATGTAATTGGTGAGATTCAAAACGTGTCTTGTTTGGGTTTGCAGGGCTCAGACCATCATGAAGGCTCGGCTGAAAGGGGCGCAGACCGGCCGCAACCTGCTCAGGAAGAAATCTGATGCCCTCTCCATGCGCTTCCGTCAGATCCTCCGCAAAATTATTGAAGTCAGTTGAAGATGATTGATAACTGACCTTGTTCTTCATGCATTTATTTCTTTAATAACCCTGAATGGTTTTCTCATCTCTTTTCCTTAGACTAAGACTAAGATGGGAGAAGTGATGAGAGAGGCGGCCTTCTCTTTGGCTGAAGCCAAATTTACAGCCGGAGACTTCAGGTAAGAATCAGAGAAACATCATGTGATGTGGTTTGGTACAGATGCATCTGTAACTCCCATCTGTAATTCTGTCCACAGCACAACTGTCATCCAGAATGTCAACAAAGCCCAAGTGAAGGTCCGAGCCAAGAAAGACAATGTGGCAGGTTAGCCTAAAAATATCATCTATTTACATTTGTTTACTTTTTACAATCACTGTTGATGGGGCAAGTTCTTATATACGTCTTTTTCTTTCTTTTAGGTGTCACCCTTCCAGTTTTTGAGCACTACCAAGAAGGCGGGGACAGTAAGTCACGTTTAGATGAAAATAATTTTTGTGACAAGTGAATGACACAAAGTTCTCATCCTCGCTGTGTCTTTCAGGTTATGAGCTGACTGGTCTAGCCCGAGGAGGAGAGCAGCTCTCCAGGTTGAAGAGGAACTACGCCAGAGCTGTTGAGCTGCTGGTGGAGTTGGCCTCCTTACAGGTGTGTGTGTGTGTGTGTGTGTGTGTCAGGGGGGGGCTGTTACAAATATGACGAGGTTCATTCAGCTTAGTTTTTATTATTTAAAGTTAAATGGGCAGTGGTGAAAAGTAACTAAGTACATTTACTCAAGTGCTGTACTTTGACAGCTACGTTACTCATTACCTGCAAATAGAAGTTTTACATACAAAACATACGATCTGCGTTTAAAATATGATGCAAGATTAAACTACCCAACAGCATTAAGTAGCTAAAATTAGCTTCACTTTGACCAGCTTCAACATTAAAATGATGCTTACATGTTAATGCACCAATAATAATGATCCAATAATATATATACATAATAATGTAACACTCTGAAAGGGGCCTTTCTGCATTATGACTACTTTTTTAAAATATACAAAGTAGATCTTGTTTATAATACTTACTATAGATTATTTTTGAATATTTGTTTTATCACTGGAAATGAACTGTTTTTTAATGAAATGCTAGTCAGAATTACCAATTTTTTGTGTGTGATTCAGAAATGCTGACACATATCGCCCACTTTCTGTCTGTAGACATCTTTTGTCACTCTGGATGAAGCCATAAAGATAACCAACCGCCGTGTGAACGCTATTGAGCATGGTAAATTCACACTTAACATACAATTGTTGCCTTTTTTCTCTCAAAGAATTATGGACAAAGACTGTTATTGTAACTCAACTTTATCCCACTTTGCAGTGATTATTCCCCGGATTGATCGCACCCTCACCTACATCATCACAGAGCTGGATGAGAGAGAACGAGAGGAGTTCTACAGGTGAAAACATTAGCATCTAGCAGTCTAATAAATCCCAAGTAATTTTTTTAACTTTTTCCAAGTCCATGTCCTGGCCACCTAACCTTCTATTTTTGTTACAACGCTGAAAATGTTTCCTCCTCTACCAGGCTGAAGAAGATCCAAGAGAAGAAGAAGCAGCTTAGGGAAAGGACAGAACTGGAGATTGCCGAACGCCTGGCTAAGCTGGGTCCCATCGCAGAGCCCTCCAACATGCTGATGGAGGAGACGGATGAAGACCTGCTGTTTGAGTGAAGCGCTCTAAAGGCAGACAAGTCACCGACATCACCCATCATCCTATTTATTCTGTGCCTCTGAGGCCATGTCTTTGTCTTCTCATGCAAGTGATGAAAGTTGTTTTTTGTGTACTTATCTGTGATGATTTGCTCTGTTGTTTCAGTGCTGGAAGATACTGTGTGTTTTCCAGATTTGTCATTGTACAGAACCAAAGTGTCGCCACACTTGGCTGTTACCCACAAGGGAGTCAGTTCACTATTATAAAACAATAAGAATATAAATATGTTTACACATGGTTTGCGAGTGAAATTAAAGAAGCATTCAATGTGATGGATCAACTTGTAGATATTTCAGTTTCCTTACCACATTTAGAGCCATTGCATGCTGTAAAGCTTAAGGTGGTTGTAGATTGTGTGAGTGTGTGAGTCCTTGTTGTGGGTGGCCCGTCCCGCTGCTCACCTCATATTACGGGGTTGTTGTTACCTCATTGGAGGATGTTTACCATTGTATCAGAAAACCCTAATGTGACCCTGCTGTAAAAGTTGGTGTGCAAGTCAACAAAGCCCCACACTTCATCCAAATAAAGATGTTATCAATATCCAACCATTCCCTGGGTTTCTTGCTAAGATTAGAGCTTTTACATGTTCCAACAGTTTTACAATCAGTCACGTAAGCTTTTGCACTAATGTGGAAGCTTCTCAGTTCCATATGTACAGAAAAAGGGGACTGGGATCAAATTTCTTTCCACATGTACTGGGAAACATTTTGTCCAAGTGTTTCAGTAACCCAGTCAGGTGAGGAATGGCAGCCATCTTGCACAAGAATGCTACATTTAACACATTATATTTAGTCACTGTAGGACTTTGCCAGGATTGAATTAGTACACATTTGTGTTGTAACACCAATATTACCAACTGATTTAAAATTATGTTCTCTAACAGAAGCTTGTATGGCAACTGAAATCAATGCATTCAGTATGTACATCACTTGTTCACATATGTATTTTATTAACACTCTTTTCCAGAATTGTGCTTATGATTTAAGCAAGTACCTTGCAAAGAAGCAATACCATATTTGTTGGAGTTACACTAAGTGATAAGATGTTTTGTTCATACAATACTGGTAAAAAAAAAAACTATCTCAGCAGTGCTTTACAGCATGATATACTGATAGTAATGATAACCAGCTAGAGACAATATCTTAGATTTGTGGTCTGTTATCACATCGTACATGAGACAACATGAAATAATACTGACACTTGTGTAGAGGAAGTACCCCAAAAATGTGCTGGTTAAAGCAGATTTGTCTTGTGTGTTTCTGAATGGAAGACGTCACACTGCAGCTACTTTAAGTACAAGTGCTTATCTTCTGTTTCGTATCTAAACAGCTTTTGGCTTACTGCTTTATCAGGAGGCCATTTTATAATTGTGACATTAACACTCTCCCAGCTAGTGTACCATGGTGTATATCACACACACAAAATGCAACAATAAAATATCCTTTGGTCTAGAAAATATATATTTACAATTATAAATAACTATGAAGAATAGGATAGAAATATTTCTATTGGTTTGATAAATGACTTTGCATAAAACTGAGATCCACAAGAACCTTCATAAAACAAACAAACAGAAAAAAAAATCACCCACAAAGACACAAGAAAAGAAATGTAAGAAACTTGAGTCCCTACAACATGTGGTAAAGATCACCTCCTCTATAAATGAGGAGAATGTGCAAGTGAAAAATCCAGTCACAATCAGCACTGTCCATTTTTCAATCTCCAGGAACATTCATTTTTGCCCTTCTGTTTATCTTCTTTTGCCCTGAGGCTCCCTGCGGTGAGACCCTGTGACCTCTAGCACAGCCAGGAGGTGGGCACCCACTGTGGCTCAGTGTCCAGCTTGTCTATCAGCCTGCGCAGCTCGTGAAAAGCCTGGTCTGGATCCATGTTCACAATGGTTGCATCAAAGAAGTGGCCGAAATTGTGCTCCATCTCGCGGGCCTTTTCAATGACCTCCTTTAGCTCTTCAGGCTGTGCACAGAAATCGAGACATCAGTGAGAGGGTGGTGACTCTTCTAAAATGACTATGCTGTATTGGACATTAATCCTAAATGCTTGTATGGTCATTATTTCTTTTTTCATTTTTATTATATGAATATTTTGATGTAACTGTGATAGCTGTGTAATTTCATGGTGTAAAAAAATATGTTTATTTCCGGTATATTGTGTATTTAGAGTACCAAGAGAGGTTGAAACAAGACTAAAAAATGCTTTTATTTGAACTTCTTTCCTTGCTCTGCCTAAGAATGTTTTCTTTTCTGTGATAAATGTTAAATGCTTCATTTTCCTGAAATATGTTGCCTTTGTTATGCAAATAACTGCATTCATGATGTCCAAACTATGACATTTACAACGTGCATATTAACTTTAAAGAGTGAAATCCAATTTTGCAACACTGTCCAGTGGGTACCTTTGGTGTTTTCCCCTCTGTGGCCAGCAGGGTGCGTAGTCGTTCCTGAGCAGGAGGAGCGATGAAGATGACATAGGGCTTGAGGTTGGAGGACCTCAATATCTGCAGTGACTGACAAGAGGAAGAACAGGGACATACAAATATATATAATGGAAGAAAAGACCAAAACAAAGAAAAAACAGGACTAAAAGTTTACCAAATCAAGCACTACTATGGCATCTTCTTTACTGACTATAAAAAGCTTGCTATATCAGTGAGCAGAAATGAGTTATTACCAACCAAAAAACAATTTGAGATTTTTGTTCAGGATATGAAAAGGAGTAATTATGTTCTGGCCAAGCCACAATGGTTAAGATCAAGTCACAGGGATGAAATGGACTTTGTAATTAACATGTTAGACAGTAACAAGTACTCAGCCTCCTACCCTGGTGTGGAGGCAGAGCAAACAGATGCGTCCAGAGTTGATGACGTGTCGAATTGAGTCGGTGCTGGTGCCGTACAAGTTCTTCTCATATTCCCCAGACTCAATGAACTTCCCTGCCGCTAAGTCGGTTTCAAAGGCAGGCCGACTCACAAAATGGTACTCGCACCCATTCCGCTCATGTATCCTTGGGTTTCTGGTTGTGTCTGAGCCATGAAAAAGGACAGATCAATTTGACTTCTTGCAAAACACCCTGAAGCTATTTTGTACTAATTGGCACTATCACAAATACACAGTAAGTGGTTTTTAAGTTGTCAGTTTCATTTTTTGACTGTAAGCATTTTGTGCAATCACAGTTGAAGAAAGGTGATGTTATATCTCAAATGATTTGAATTCTTTACCCAATCCCAAATACATGTTATGTTCCTCATCTGATATCATGAATTGTTAATGAATATTTGATATTGCCGTATCCCCATGCTTTGACAAAGCGTGGACTTACGCGGAACAGCAACAGCAAATCTTTCTGGTTCAATGGACAGAAGTCGCCGACGCAGCTCATCGTGACCGCTGTTTGTGGGACCGATCAGAGCGATGGGGCGTTTACGATTGGCAGGCTGGTGATAAAGCGACATCTCCTCATAGGTCAGGATGTCATCGTAGTCTGAAGAGAGAGTCGGGAGGGGTTAATGAAACATTCCTGACCAACACAGCAAATCCCTTCTATCTCTTGAGCTGCTGTTCTGTAACTAACTCTGACCGTTGACCTCTTTTTTGGAGGCGGGAAAGAGGTGAGAGGATTTGGAGATCAATAAAACACCACACTATTTTATTATTATTTCCATGTTTGCAAGCAATGTCCTTCTTCATATTCGACCCTCTCAGCTACACATAAAATCACAGTCGGCTGCCGTTGGCCACTGAGCAGTTCCACTAAAGCACTGTGTGTGTCTGTCTGAGTATACTTGTGTTTCTATGTGTGAACCAAAAACACCACAGGTCCCTGCAAGCCATTTAGGCACCTGCTGGCACCTCCTCTGATCCTGTCAGTGAAGACTAATCTGACCTGTGACACACCGAGTCTGGACAAGCTGACGACATGTCAACTCCAGCTAACGTGTGGGGTTAATACTGACACTGTGTGGACACTTGGAAGCTGCCGAGGACAGAAGCAGTCTTTCTTACTGGTGGTAAATGAGGAGTGACTACAGGAGTTTTGAGGGTTAAGGGTGTAGCTTCTTAACAGTGGCTGTTGAGGAAGAGGGAGCACATTCTCAAACATGCAACCCACCTCTCAAACTGTTAAGCTTCTGAAGAGACACAGCGAGAAAAAAAGTAGAGCCATACCAATATTTTTGGTCAAGTTAGGTGTGCTCTTCTTCCTCTGTTTCTTGCTTTTCTTCGCACACCAAAGCTTCCCTGGAGAAATGACAAGTCAAAAAATTTTTGCTTTAAAAGGGGGATTATCATTTGACTTTGTTACAAACATCTAGACACCACAAATTCTAATTTTATGCAAGTCAGTGTGGATGAAAAATGTTTGAGTTTGCACCATAGTGTGTGTTTCAACATTTTACGTTTACCTTGGTGCTCTCGACTCTTGTCTGTTATAGTTTTCTTCAAGGTCTCTCTCTGTTGCTGGAAGCTTTTCCCTGAAAAAGAGGAAGGCAAAGAGAAACAGATCAGCTATCCAACACTGTAAATACAGATACACAAATCCCATATTTAAGACCTAAGTCTTAATGGATTTGAACATTTTGATTGGTGTTCAATAATATGTCTCTATAGATAGTTTATGCAAACAGTTGCATGCACTGGACCACTACACTCAGGGGGTGAAAACTGGAAACATTAGAAACAAGTGATGTTTCTAGGCCTAAAAATGTTTTTCATACTCTTCCTAGACTTTCCAGACGTGCTGAGGAACAGGCAAAAAAGATGGACAGCTTTCCATTTCCAGTGCTTAACCTCTTTTTCTTCGTGCCACAACAGGCCTGGGTCAGAGAGTAATCGCAAATAATTCTTACGTGTTTGTTTTAATCTGCTTGACGTGCCAGATGGGTGGTGCTTCCTGCCAGGATAGTAGTGCCAGGTTAGTTATTAGTCACAGACAACTTTCAAGTACTTTACTGCAACTGTATTCACACATACTATTAGGGATGGAATTTATATAATCAAATTGGCATTATGAGAAGCCCTGTGTAGTTTATTCATATTTGATACACTAGTATCAAGTATCAATGATTATTTAATGTGTGTATCATGGATTTTACTTACTATTATCTTTTAGAAGACATAAGCCATTTATAGCTTTTTGTAAAATGTAATTTACACAGATTTAAAAGATCTTTAGATCTGTATCCTTCATGTACTACAAACTGTTCATTTTGTAATTGTTTTTTTTGGCAGTGCCGCCTTTTGCCAGTTTCACTACTGAATGATGGTACATGTACACAATGCTGTTTGTGTATTACAAGGCTGTTGTTTATGACTGTAGGTATTTAATTAACTCAAGGAGGCTTTAATACAGTCTAGAAAAACTGTGGATGACATATTCTGACAGTCACATACAAATGTGTGCACTGGTTGGACAATTCTATTCAAATTATTCAGCATTATCATTTATTTGCACATTTCTGTCTCGTATTTCGTTTGTACTTGCTGATGGAACGACTGCTTTATCAACCAAGTGAGCTTGTGCTGAAAACAGACCTGGTCCTCCGGCGTTTATTCTCAATGCAACGTCAAAGACCCTTGTTTGCATGCAACTCCTCCTCTCATATTTTTGAGTCACATGCACTGCACAGGTTGTGAAAATACATAACAGGCAAAATGCAAAAAACATGTATAAGAATGATACATGTTGTAAAATATACAAGTGGACATACCATGTACATTTGTTTTAATACAGTTCATAGAGTGGGTAATATTTTATTTATATGGCATGCCACCTGTATACAAAAATAAATACAGTGATACTACAAAACATATAAACACATATTTATACGTTTTACCATACCCGTATATGATTCTTCTAGTTTTTTGTATTGGTAGCAATTTGTCCTTGCAGTTATCTGCCCTTGTGAAGCAATAAACTACATATTGATATTCAGCCCTGGTCTGATCCCTACCTGGAATGAGTCCAGCCAGGGGCTGGTTGTCCTCATCTCCGTCCCTGTAGGCCTGCCACCAGTTGGGGTCATCCTGGCTGATGACATGGAGGATGTCTCCCTTCTGGAAGGACAGGCCCAGCTCGCGACATGGCACGAAGGGGTCATCAGAGGGGTCGTAGTCAAAGTAAGCTCGTACATGCATCTGAGGACAGGGTTTACAATGTCAAGGTTGGCGTTGCACGCATGCAGACAGGCACTCTCACACACGCACACACCCAGATCATTAGAGACTTACCACAGTCTGTCTGTGCGGGGCAGGTTTAATCTGAGAGCTCGGGATGAGAAGGAAGGTCAGAGTGCCCTGCATTTGTTGCTGATGGAAAAGATGGAATGCAATGAATTAAACATGACAGGGATCACATTTCCATAAAACAATATTTTTTACCTAGGGCCTCAAACTTTTAGCAATGTTTTATTGATAAGGAGTTGGATGTATATTATATTTTGAGAGTGCATCTATTCAAAAACAAATGCTCAAGTATTTATGTTACATACAAAGAAGTGGATATGCATTGAGGGTGAAACCTAATGTCACCAGCTATGGAGGAACAGATGGTCCAAGTAAGACCATCATTTATGAATAGATTTTAATGCCTTTTATGGCATTAAATGTACATAATTTTAGTTTTCAAGAGTTTTTAAGCACCTGCATGTACACTAGCTAACAAAGTTAATTTCCCATGAATTTTTGTAAATAATCAAAAGACCACTGGTCCTCACCAGTAAGTCGTGGACTTCATTGACGTGTTTCCCACGAATAGAAATGCCGTTGATCTCCAGGATCTCATCTCCCTCACTGAGAAGGCCGCTACTCTCTGCCATGCCGCCTTTCACCACACGACTCACCACCACACTGTCCATGTCATTACGTACTGTCGCACCCTGATGACCGCACACACAAACACACAGAGTTCATATACTGTAGATGACAAAGATGAGCTCACAAAACAAGCAACACACTGGATAATTAATATGTAAATGAAACACCTCAAACCCATAATATTCTCTAAAATGACAGTGAACAGAGATACAAATCTAAAAGCAGAAAGGAGAGGCAACAGTGTGAATACAAAGAAATATGTCACATACAGTGAACATCATTGTGTCATTGCCAGTGTTTTCAAATGGGCGCCTGGAGCTCACACTGACAGGCATTTGCCGCCCTGTTGGTTTGTGGGTACACTGACACTGACACACCCAGATGATAAATGTGAGTGGTGGAGCATGGTGAAGGTTGAGAGTAGAGGCATTTTTACTGGACAATAAACAAAAACTTACAATAAATAACACAATAACATGGATGCTTAAGATCCATATATGTCTTAATGAATCATTTACTTTAAATAACTCAATTTGAATGCTGTGTGGATATTTTTCAATTTTAATTGTACTGTATTTATATACAGTACCAGCTTGGGTTTTTGGATGTGTACACAACTATCCTTGTTTCTCATTGCCTTGCCTGGATTTTCACAAGATAAAGTACAACATTGCCAAGTGCTGTAGCATAAAGCAATGGAAATGCTGTGAAGCTGTGAAAAAATATAGAAAAGTTGTTGTTTGCACACAGCAATAACAGAAGGTAGTAGTAGTGACTCTAAAAGACTAATAGATGGCGTCTCACCAGTGGAGTGTCGCGGGCTTTCTCCAGGCGCACCAGTTTAACTGTCTCTCCAATGTATTGGGTCTCATTTTCCTCTGCCATTTCATGCACTGCCACACTGTCATGGACCTGCATCAGTGCCTGCCACATTAAACAAAGACAGAGACACACATAGAGACAAATAGTACGTAAATACAGACATTTTACAAACACATAATAGACAGAAACACAAACAGAAAAATAAAGGAGGAGGCAGCATGAGGTAAAGAGTATGATTGTGATGATTGTGTCTGTACAGATGTTGTCCTGTAAAACAACTATGGCTGGCATGGAAATAAAATCATCATAAATCTTATAGCATGGTTTACAACATGACACACATTTATTAAGTGGTTTGTAAATGTCAGTGTAAACTGATGAAAAAGAAGATACCAAACAAAAACACGCACCTGCTACCAGAAGCCTACCTAACCCCCCATCTTTTTTAACAAGACCAGTCAGCAAACCCACGACTAAGCCAGAAATAAAACGGAGATTGCTCCCTCACTTCATTTAATGTGACAAGCGCTCCGTACCCCACGATTAATAACCGTCGGTCCAAATTAGTTTCTTTATCCTGTAGCAGAGGGGACCTGAGAGAGTGGAGGCCGGGCTAAGCTTTGGCGTACACACAATCCGTCTTAATCTCCCCCAGCATTTAGGAGTCAAGATCCACCGCCATCAATCATCAAACACCTTTGGCTTCCCTGCTCGTAAGGAAACTGTGTCCTAGAAAACGGTGAAAGGGAGACAGGTGGACTTGAGGGGGGCCCTATTCCTCTCACACACGTACCTGTCTCCATTAGTTTGGGGTATGAGATTGCTTACCTGTACAGAATACAGGGTGACTCATGTGATCCTCTGCTCCCCGCAGAGAAACCAACATAATCTGTTCCACTTTCTGTGCCACAAGGCAGGCTCACATCACATCATACGGCCCCGCTGGCTACAGGATCCAGCTCAGTGGAGGGGTTAACAGGGCAATGGGAGAACTGGTAGTTCACACGGTCACATGGGTCAAACATCAGACCCCTGGCGCTCCCCTGTCAGGACCCTCAACCATAAAATAGCAGCAGAGTCATCCACCTGAGGTCTTTTCTCACCTTGCTGCCTCTCTAATGGACAATGACAATGTCTGATAATGTGGCTACATTTTTTTTTACAGAAGAATCACTGAAGCTTAAACTGACAAATGTAGAGCATCTGCAGTTCAAGCCATTTCAAAGCAATCTCATTTGAATATGTTTGATTTTTCTCATGTTGACATACCAAATGCTAAACAGATGGGTTAATCAAAATCAAGTGTGCAAGGCTTTTTATAATGCGACTCCTTACACCACAGTGAAAGTGGCGTGCCTGTACCTTTGATGTCTAATCGTTTCTGCAAAGGTGGCGCATGTAGCACAGCTACGAGGAACACCTTAGTTGTACCTTTAGTCAGCTGTGCCAACAGCAGTCTTAGCAATGTACCGTATGACACCTTACTAAACAGGTTACCGCCAAATTGGACTGAGAAATTGCTCATAACTGAAGATTAGGAGTTATAGGACATATATTTTACCTCTTTGCTAATGGTTAATTACACCCACTTTGATCATTTTACATTTCTCATTGCCTTTATTCCTTAATTAATTTCAAAGAAATTGATAAGCACTCTGCTGCAAAGAAGGCACCAATCATGCTTTTTCATTACCAGGAGGGCTGACCCACATTACAACCTAATTTACATAATGGCCTTTCTTGAGACTCACTAGATTAATCTTTGGAACAAAACACGGACCAGTTGACCGTGACAAAACTGACGTTTGCACACTTTCGTAAAATAAAAAAAATAATAATAACAGATAAAATGAATGTGTCATAAAAGATTTCACCTGTAAAGCAAGCATCTGCCCTGCCCAAATGTCCTTGAGCAAAACAGTAAATTCCTGCCAGCTCAAGGGACACCAACATAACATGACCTCATGACTTCCTTCATAAAGTGCCTGCTTTAAATATTTTTCATTCTCTTCTGATGTACTTTATACTACATCATGATGGAGCAATCTGTCTTTTAGTCTACCTTTTCAAACAGTGAAACTGTCCTTCAATTGCTTTTGAGCTGGTAAGCAGGTAAGTCCCATTTTTCCTCTTATAATCTATGGACTATTATAAACTTAAACCTGACTTCTGACCTCCCAGTGGAAGGTGCAAGAGAAACAATTACCCTATTGGAATAGGCACAGTATAACAATAATTACATTTCCAGTATTCCAATTATCAGCACTAAATAAACCAGTTGGTCTATAAGGATCTGCTTGCTTGCTGAGCCTCACTGGAGTTCTCTTATAATAATATTGTAGGTCAAGGGGAGATATGATAAGTCACAGCTGGCAACATGACATCTGACCTGGAGATGAGGATTGGTGAGCAGAGCCTTAAGCTCCAAACCCTCCTTCTGTTGGCTGGACTGGAGAATCTTCTGTACCTGAACAGAAAAAGACACAGGGAGCTACAGTGAGGTAAACTGTTTGACTGCCACTAAGAGCTATAACAGGGTGACCAAGTAAAGTCAAGAACAAATTAAGAGTTAAGTACCAATTTAAAACCTTAACTATTTTGAATTTTTCAATGGAATTTCGTAAATATAATCAAAACTACGATAAAAATCTCTAATCCCTTAATTTCACTTTTTGAAGTCACTAATGTCAAGAATTAAGTAATTTTTCTTCAAACATTAAGACATTAAGTAAACTGTGACTTAAGTCAGATTTTAGTCTAAAGCTGCCAGTATACTCTGTCAGAACTGACTGTCGGATTGCAGAATAGTTTTGGAAACCCCCCTCTCCCCCTTATCATGATGGCGCCCATCTCTAAGATGGCTCTATGATCACCTGCCTTTGAGTGTGGCAGGTAAAACACGTTTGATTTCCGACATTGTCAGACAACATGCCATACAAACTAGTTATTTTCTAGCATAACCCTAAGCCATTAGTCTCACATCTGACATTCAACTGCTCTGACCTTCATTATACAAGCACATTTTAAAATGTAGACACAGATTATGATTTTGTGTTCTACAGTTTCTAATGCAAATGCAGTGTTGTCTAAAATTTCCAATTGTACATTAACATCTGAAAACACCATTATATTTGATGACTACATTAATGCTCCCCAGAGGATTGGGAGGATCATATCTCAGTTTCGTTTGTACTGAGATATCCCAAACATCCAAAAAGTTCATGAGTGGCTTACAATATTACCCTCACCCTGAAATTATTTTATGATTGTGTGCATTGTTTTCTAATGTATAACATGTATAACATCACACAATTGGTGCAAACCATCTTTTTATCTTACTTTACTGGTTTCCCTTGCTTGGTCTGGGTATCTTTTTTCAAGAGACTATGTTTAGCATTTCACTGACATTAACACTTTCCACCAAAGTTGGGCTGCATAAATATCTATATGAAGCCTTGACAATAAACTGATTGTATCTTAGACCCACATACATTAAAAAAATCATGTTGTCTTGTTACTTTAGTAATGAGCCAGTTGCGTGATGAAAAGAGTTTGGATTCTCACAGAGTTGCAAGAAAAATAAAAACACAGATGTGTACAGACATACATGTACATGTGCATGTGCGCACACACATACAACACAATCATACATATAGTACTTGGCTACCCACTTGTAACTCACAGTAGGGTTTCACATTCCAGACAGAAAAGTGCTCCATATTCACTCTGCTGTAAAGCAATTTGTTAAGTGCTAGCTGGGGAAAAAAACAACTAAAACACATCCACAACAGGATTCATTTCCATTGTGTGTGTTTACACATGAATGTTGTATTTAACCAAATTTAACAAGCATAAACTTGGAAAGCACCTTCTCTTCCATGGCTTTTCAGATTTTCCACTCTGCTCCATTTGTATTCCTTCCTTTCTTTTCTCTTCTCTGTTACATGGTTTTATTTTAATCATGTGGTTCTTGTGTTGTCATTTGGTGGGAAGATGCTATTGTTTGTGGCTTGGACTGTGTACTGAATCATGGCAGTAGGCATTTTGGTGTTCTGTTACTCCGGCTTTCTGCCTCTTCCTCTTCATCTTCTGTTTGAAGCTTAGTTCATCCATTACACTACCCCCCCCAAACAGCGCTGCACCTCAGCCCACACGGCTGTAAGCTGCTGGAGTTTCTTTTTCTGGTGTGCTGCGCTGCTCAGCCAGCACCAAGGGCTGCTGGGAGATTACTTTACCCAACAGCCAATCTGAGTGTCTCACAGCACAGCCACTTAGTTTAGATACACTGCAGCTCAAACTATTACGTGTTGCTAAGCACTTTGGGATCTGTGCCCGGTGGGTGAGTGCAGACACTGATTTACTGTACGCAGGAAGATTTGTTGTGTGTGTGAAGCAAAATAGATCATCTCACCCAGCACCTCTATCTTCAAACCACTGCTGTCAAGATTGGAATACCAATTCTGTAGCAGTGCTGCTTGGTGTCCTTTGAATGCACTCTATACAGCTCATAGCAGCCTGTTTTGTCAAAACAAGGTTGACTCTTACATCAGCCACCAGCTAAAAATCACACTGCACCTGTCTGACTGTGCTGAAAAGCCTGTACTACGTTCGTTCATGTTACACCTATCAAAAGTTGACACTAATCCTAATTAAGTGCCTATTGTGGGTGTAGCCTGTCATTGTTGTATAGAGCTTCTACCTAATTCATAGCAAACCATATCCCGGTTTCTGTCTTTTTACGGGGGGACCGGGCTCTGTGTGACAGGCTGCATTTGAACACTCAATGTGCAGAGGCTCGGCTCTGCAGGGACACAAGTCAATTATTGTCGCTTTGCTTCAGTAGAGCCCAACTGACTTGTGTTTTGTCATCGAGGAAGTCAGGTGTGGCACATTCCCACCTACTCAAACCTGAATACTGAGATGTTTTCTTGCTCTCTGTCACTCTCTGTACTGGTGCTGAGGAGCCAGCACTGTCAACTGTTATTTAAAGAGGAAACTGCAATTGGTGGATACGGAAATAAAAAAACAAAAAGACACTGTGATGTTTTATACAGTGTATTTGCAAAACAGTGGAATACCAAACCACATACACCTTGGTTCATGCCTTCCTCCTTTTCCTTCCTTGCCCATCTCAAATATAGAGTATCTGCCTGTCATCTTATCCTCTTTTCCCCCGAATTCTCCAATTTAAATTTTTCTATCTTCTGCCTCTTTAACTTTTTTCCAGCTCACTCAATTTTCATGCATGGCCTGAATCCAACAAATCCCTCATTTTTGTTTTCACTCACCTTGTTAACCACAAGACAATTTACATTCATAATTATTCAGACCGGCATGGCTGTCTTTTGGGCAGCTTTGTTGAATTAATCATCACCTCAAGCAAAGATTTTTCATGCTTCATTGTGATTGTTCTGATACTTTACTCACTGAGGTACTTGCCTCTAAATAGAAGCTTTGCAAGGTCCAAACCACAAATTGCCGAGTACAATCTAAGCGCCTTTATGTCTGTATGCACAACCTGCCTCCTCTGCGGAGACCACTGCTAGCCTTATGAGGTACAGAATTGGTTTTGTGGCATGGCTAAAAATGTCTGTATGTGTAAAGTGAGTTATTCATTATTCTGGGTACAAGTCAATCTATTTTCCCTGATTCAGTTCCTCCTGGAGCTGTGGACACTAAAACCACCTACATCTACAAAACTATAAGATCCAGCAGTGTAAACTACCGAGTACGAAAGTACCGAGGCAATACTAATAGCAAGGTTACCACTGAGCTCTATGTAAATATCTATTACTTTTCCCTAACTTTTCATACTGCAGCAAAGTCAAAGTGCTTCCACACAATGTTTGTTGCTTCAGAATGACCATTATGTGTACCTCCTGGCAGAGATCCTCTGCTTGTGCTGTGAGGGGTGAGGTGGGACTGACTCTGCTCTTCTGCTGTGATATAGCACTGTAGATGGTGTAGGCATTCCTGAAGTCCTCCTCTGCAAGGAGCTGCATTATCAGCTCCACATCCTGCTGGCTCTGTGCATCAGTCAGGCAGTGCTGCACATACTTCAGAGCCTGCAGTACCTCCTCCAGTTCTGAGGAAGAGGCAGCGATAGTAAGGTGAACAGTACAGAGGCAATACAGAGAAACATAAGGGCAAAATGATAGAAGTCAGAAAATGTTTACTCCTTTAAGATGTGAATGTTTGCTTATTGTTTGTCTTACGGTTTTACTTTTCTGACAACATACATGGCTTGTGAATGGAAGTCTTAAACCTGTATGTCCAAGGTTTCCCCCAGCATGTTCTACCTGCATTTGACCCAATGAGTCATCTAAGGCTAATCTCATGTTATACAAAACCTAAAATAAAAAAATATTAAGAGTTATAGGTGGGCTTTTGCAAATTAGGGGGGAAGTTGTGTGTTATTATTAGATCAATGTTATTTCTAAGAGAAAGTCACTTCATATAGTATGTGGACATCCATATTTAGGAGGTGCTTTTGATGACTTGTGGAGGCACAAACATGTTAAGTCTAGGGAGACCCTTGAGTCACCCACATTTTACCCCACTGCTTTCTAAGGTGTGGTGCCACCCCTGCTGCTTATATAAATGTATATATCTGCTAAACGGAGTTGTCAACTTTCAGAGCAATAAAAACATCTATGCACACCTGTATGTCTGACAGGTGTGTCAAAGGGCAGTAAAACTTGAACAAGAACTGTGTATTCTTTAAGAGCTGTGGTGGAAGATTTCCAGTATGTGGGTGTTGTCTTTTTTGGGGAGATTTTTCCTCCAGTGATGTGAAGAAATCAAACTGTGAGTCGCTACAGTGGAAATCTAGAATTTTGTTCTTGAGCCACCTGTGTGACTTTGAGTCTTCATTTCTATTCAAGTCAAACTCTGACTTCAGTTCAAGGGTGGCTGCAGTGTTTACACTGAAGATTTATCATAGCAGACAGTATGGATACATTTTATAGGATTTACTTTCACTCTACAGTAATGTTCATTATGGATTAGATTGAGAAGATCAGGTTTCATAGTTGAGAGGCCCAGGTTGACTGAACACAATAACTATTGTAGTAATAGTATAGTTTAATAATAGTATAAACTGTATTGTAATCCTACAGAAACGCATGTTCACCTCTTTTCTTTCATACCAAAGCCGAGCACTGCCAGACCTACATTCCACCAAGGCTGAAAGCAGGGTCACGAAGTCAAGTCAGATAAGGTGCCCAGACACATTCAGACCGACTGCAAATGTGAGTTTGTCACACCTGACTGTCTTTGTAAGAAAGAGGTCTGAGTCTAATGTAATTTGCTGTATAAAGACTATCAAAGATGTCAGAACCTTCTGCATGACAATCAACTCTGACTCTCACTAGACACTCTTTGCAATAAACTAAATTCAACTGTGCTAAGTGACTGAAATCTGTTTGAAACTGAAGAATTGTAATAATGAGTCCACCCTCTCAAACTTTTTTAATTTGTGTAGACAATTAATCAATTTCTCTTTACAAATTGTTAAGTTATGCACACAAAATAGTACAAACAATATTTTGTGCACTCAAACTAACCAGAATGGTGGACCATTATATGTACTGTACATGCAATACTCTTTTGTATTATCAATATAATTAATCAGAAATGATTTTATTTTCCTGTGACAACTGATGTGCTCTTCAGTCCAGAGTTAGGACCAGGACACTAACCAGCGGAAATGGTGGAATGCCCCTAAAAAACATCACCCTCCTCCACTTCTGCCCTCTGCTCTGCCCCCTCAGTAGTCATTGTTTTGACTCCTTTTGTTTTCACTGATTTTTTTGTAAAACTTCACAACTCTCTATTCTTCTCGGAGGTCTAAAATCTTCCTCTCCTTTGTAACCTTCTTTCCACCTTCCACTCTAGTTGACCCCCATAAAGACCTTCTAACCCTTACTGCCTCCTCTCAACTCACCGGCTACAGGATCCTGGGAGCATGTGTCTTTGGTGGCCTTTTCCTTCCCCTCGAAGGTGGGATTGTCAATGCCCACTTTGGGGTTCTGTGACAGCTTCTTGAGCCTCAGTGAAGCGTTGGGGTCGATGTCATGCTTCCCCCTGCTGTCCTCCTCTCTCCTCTTCCTCAGCTCCTCTTGGTAGTGCTGGATCCTCTCCATGTGGGCACTGCAGTGTGGAGATTTGACAAGGCTACTTTCCTCCCCTGGACAGTCCACTGCCCTCTCCCTGTGGCTCTTGAGCTGACCAGAGGCCTCTTGCACATAACCGTTCATATGGGACGTGATCATCCCTGCTGCAGCAGCATACAGCTCAAACCACCCCAGTGTTTACTGAGTTCTGCTTGAGTGTTACAAGGCACTGATGCTGAGACGGTGCAAATCAGAGGCCATAGCACACAAGCAGAGAATGTAGTCCTCTTTCTGCGATCACGTCATCCTGAAATACAAACAGAGAGTTAAAATGGATTTACCTTGTTATTTTTAAGCAATTTTCATTTACTTTACTTTATATAAGTGTATAAGTCAATTATTTTAAAAATGGTACATTTTTTGTTAGAGGACATAGAAAAATGATTTGAACAAAATTTAGAAAAGGTTTTAAAAAACATGATGATGAATGATGACTGTCACTTCTATCACATTATTAGGAAACCGCTATATAAGTACAAACCATAAACAGAAGTTGAAGGGTTTCATTGTCAGATAAGACATGCACCAGACTGGCTGCTACTCTGACATTGATCAATAGCTCAACTGACAATACTAAAGATACTGGAGAACTCTAGAGCCCTGGTTGCCAACACATTCCCCTTTTTATTATTTTTTTAGGGGTGATGGGTGAATCTGGGGTTCTTTTATTTTCCAAAATATGTACTTTATTTGTTATTTGCATCTACAAAAGGCTATTAGAGAAAATGATCATCATTATCATAGCTCCAGACTCTCATGTCAATGTATGTCAATATGAAGTCCTGACACAAATCATTACTTTTGCAATAACTGCACAAAAAATTGCACAACTGATTTATATAGTCTAAGGTAATATAATGTATATAGCTTTTTTAATGTTATTTTTTACATTTCTTTCTTTACTTTTTATTGCCTGTCTCTTGTGCTGCTGTAACGTGAAACCTATAATGTATCCCTCCAGTTGATCAATAAAGTCTTATTTTATTTCAGCAAAAGTAACTTGTTTGCATTCTGACCCTTACTAACTCTGTCAAGATAAATTTAATTGATTAGTTCAACAGTGGTAACTAAGTAACTTGTTCAGCCATGTTAAACTCACATGTTAAACTTTAATCTGTGCTCTTTCAGCAGCCTTGACACAATTCCTCAACACATTAAAGTTCTTAAATTTCTCTTTAAATGTATTTTAATATATTCTACAAACTTACAAACCAGTCATTCTGAGACCTGGTTTTATTGTAATATATGTATATAAATATTAACATTAATACATGTTTGCTTCCTTCCTGCCTGTTGATCAGGGCCGACATTTTCTCCTACCTCCTCTCATTTATCACACCACTAACCTAACTCTTTACATGGAAAGCTCTCTGGCCTCAGTCACCTGAAATCCCTTCAGTTCAGTTCACGCAGCCACTTGGTTGGGTACACCTGTCCCCAGCTGTCACGTCATCATGAACAGCTTAATCAAAATATCCATCTGTAGCCTATGTACAGATGCCTAAATAAAGATTTAAATGTGATGCCTGACACACGACTACTACCTGATCTGCCATTGTTGTGATTGATGTGGATTATAATCTATTTTAAGGATGCTATGTGCATTAATCTGGATTAGCAAATTTGGTAATATGACTGGGAGATGTTCACTTGGAGTTCATGTTAGTTCAGTTTGTGAAAAAAACTCAATCTATACTTTTTACAGAAAATCATTGTTCAAAAACAGTAATTGTTGAGTGAGGAGTGAAAGTATTCTCTGCAGGCCAAAAAGGAGGATTTATATATAGAAAGCCACAAGCTTGTCTTCATCGTTCACATAATGATTAGCTTCTGCTTAAATACCATGCAGTGTATTAGGTAGGGCTCTCTTTCTCCCAACCTGCTATGGATTAAATACAATGCAGTCTTGACATATACCTGTATGCATATTTCCTGGAACCAGAATTGTGAAAAAGATAATAATTTACATGTTAAACTGCCCTTATTACTACTTAGCAGTCAAATACACCTTTCTGTGTGCATAAAAGAAAACCCTCAAGTACCAAAAGGATAAGCATGGCTTTGTCACTAAAAGCCAACTTTGAGGCTCATGTCATATAGTCAGTCATACACACATCACCTACTACCTCATGGCAGCCCTCCCCCTCTATCTACTTTCCACAGCTAATTATGTCTGGCAGGTCTATACCCCCAGCTCTTGGTCCAAGCTCCCAAACCCCTCCCCTGCAGAAGCATTTAGCTGCGTTTAGAGTGGCGGTGTACGACTGACAAACAGCAGAGACTGCGAGCGGGCCATCTGTTCCTGTGGGCTTAATTAAGCCTGGGATCTCATGCCTACTCTAGCTAAGTGGCCACAACAGCACTGGGAGGGATGCTGGGAAGGGACAGAGGGAGCTGGGTAGAAGAATGAGAATGAATGGAAGTGCACACACCAACCTAGACTTAAACAAATGAGGCAATATGAAAAGTTTGGCGTCAGTTAGATATGTGGAACAAGTTTAGGGCCACTGCAAGATTACAGAAATGGTGGAACATTTCTGCGAAATTAAATAAGAGCTAATCATGTCATGTGATGTTAAATTAGACAGTGACTATCAAGCTCATATTAGCAAGCCCACTAACTGAGGAGGGTGAGGTGACGCAGGAAGGCCAAAAATACAAAACACTAACTGACTGAAGAGGGTTTGGCATGAGATACCCCAGAAACACAAGTACAAACTACAACAAATGAAAAGGATCTTAGTAGAGAACATAGTACTAGCTTGTCCTGATATATCCTGTCCTACAACTTTTGCACTACTCACGCTGATGTACAATAAATCAAGAATTTATGAGTGAAAATAGTGCTAGAATATCCCCCTTTGATAGCAGTGCTGTTACTTGATCTATATGCAAAACAATGCTTCAGCAGAAGTAATGTTTATGCCATGTATGTTGAAAACAACTCCAGTGGTATTTACTCACTGAAGAAGGCTGTGAGATATGATTGAAAGACCTGGAAAACCTTGAGTTTAGAATATTTCCTCACAGATACTCCAGTAGGTTTCAACATACTTATTAAAGACTACTCTGTCTAGCATTTACTATAGTTAACTGTGACAGGGGCATGTCCATGTCCTCCTATACTTAATATAACCATTCTTATATAAAGACTATTAACAAACCAATCCCACTACAAATTTATGATGCCCCTTAATGTGGTAACAAAGTTTCTCACATATATCCTAACAAGCATTTTCCTCCCAACTTTATTCCCAACTAAACATGGAGTATCCTCCTGTTTGTGTCATAACAGCATAATTGTAGGCTAATTTGTAATTCTTACCAAAAGTGAATAGATCAAAAATCCACTCAGAGAGTTACTGACTTTAAAATTTGCTCAGAAAAGTTACAGCTCCAAGAGTAGTTGTAATTTGTTAAACTACTCTCCATTTTGAATTTGTTATCATGAAAATAACGTTAGTCACTGAAAGTCACAGTGAGGGGTAAACTGAATTTCAGTGGGTTTACCCTCCACCACCAGATCTCTGGCTATAATTAGCTATATGCATACACCCAGAGGGTGAAAAAAGAAAATATTCTCATAAATTAGTCATAGTTCTGTGGTTTACAAACTAACTGCTGGCTGGCTTGGCTTAAGGTTACGTTAAACTAAGGTAGACGCATTTCAGTGAGTCACCAGACGAATTACAGCAACTGAGTCTTTCCTATTGTGTAGAAATAATGAGCAACTTTACAAAAGAGCAATGGTGTAGCATATTCAAGCACAGCGACAACAGCATACTTAATACACACATTTAGAAACACTTAATTTTACTGTGTACAATTGAACTTGTATTAACTTAACAATAGCTAGGAACTTAACTAGCTTAGCAGCCTGATACCGCTAACTGCGTAGCTTAACGGTAGCTGTCCCGTAACAGACTGCGTGTACTCACCACTTCAAAGATTGCAAGCTGAATGGGTTTTGGGTAAGAAGCGGTTATTCCTTCATAATCCAACTCTCTGAAAATGTGTGTTTTATTCACACACGGACGGTCGGCAAAAGCAAAAGGTCTCTCCCAGTCTTCACAGGAGCGCGTTCAGCCGCTGCAGTGAGTTTTGTCCAGGCACAGTCGGGACTCTTGTGGCCATTGCTGTGAAACTGCGCCTGGTGTTTTGAGTCGTCTCCCTGGCAACACCGCGGCTCTACAGCGCCCCCTCTCTGCCGGACACGTAATGACCACTTCTCCCAAATTGCAGCAAGCACTATGACAATAATACATATGATACAACAAAAATATCTGAATGTCACTTTAACATTTTAAAGGTACACTCGACGACAGATTTTATTTTATTTTAACTAAATCACAAACAATTAACCCAAATCATCTGTACTGCTCTGTGCAGTATATGGGCTCAAACTGCATGTTGCTCAAAAAATATCAATAGTACAACATGAAAAAAGTTAATATTTATGGACTCCTATTTTTATGCTTTGACTTACTTTATATCATGCTCTAAATTTTTTAACTATAGTTCCCATAATGCTTTGGGGGGATGTAAATAGGAAGTATAATATTGCCATGGATTCATTGAGTTATGCTATGGGCTACAACATGAGCACAGATTTTTAGCTTATATTTGTTTGTTAACTTGTTGTTAAAAACAAAGTAAAAGTTCTCATAATGCAGAATGTCCCCTTTTGGAAAGTTATATTATTATATACTGTATATCATACTGGATTATACTTGTGCATTAATGTGTAAGCAGCATTTTAATGTAACTACTAGGCCTCACATAAACTCACATAAAAGCAGAGTAAAAAAAGTTAAAAAAAATCTTCTGAAATGTAGAGGGAGTAGAAGTATAAAGTAGTATAACATGGAAATAAACCTCAAAATATTGCAGTAAGTACAGTACATGAGTAAATGTACTTAGTTACGTCCCACCACTGGCTAATTGAGTATTGCTACAATTGGAGTAAGTGTTTTTCTTTACAAATTATCACACACAAAATGCAGATTTTTCATTTACAGTCTAACCCTTCAATTACTCAATATACAGTACCTGTAATTTATGCTCTTGGAAAATTAGAAACTCATGGAGCAACTCAGAGATAAAATGCATGGAAAATCTCTTGTTACCCTGTCAGTGTACTCTAATAAATAAACATACACTAATTGCACTTGAGGGTGTGAAGAATTTGCCGTTATTTTCTACAATCACCTTCATACTGATCCCCTTACATTCAACACATTTTATACACATTCACATGGATGAATTTAACTAAGTTCTTGTCACAACGCTATTAATCATCACCAACTAATGGGATCTGCTGTCATTTCACCTTGCAGAGCAGAACAGAAACTGTCTAATCTTGTGCAGCCTCAGAAATATCTGCACTGAAGCCTGAAGCAGCCTTTTTCCTGCAGTATTTTCTATTAAGTTAATCCTTTCTGACACTTCTGTGCTTAACCTCTTTTCCTCATTAGGCTCTCTCCTGCCAGTTCCCGATTCTTAAATACTTACCTTCCTGGAAAGAGAGACAGTTAAAACCCTCTTTGCTTTGCAGTGATTTATTCCAATGCAGCTGTTTCTTTGTTTATCGAAGTAGCAGTGGTGGATGAAGGACTCAGGTACTTTACTTCAGTGAAGGTATTATCAGCAAAAATGTACTTAAAATATCAGATGTTAAAGTACTCGTTCTGCAGAAAAATGTCCCCTGTGACTGATATATTGTTATATATGACATAATTAGATTGTATATATTGATGCATGAATGTGTAAGTAGCATTTTATTGTTGTAGCTGGACGAGATGAGGCCAGTTTTAAGTACTTTATATACTGTTAGGTAGTTTAGTGCAGTGGTTCTCAACCTAGGGGTCGAAAGATAAATCTGAGGGTTCATTGGATGATTAATGGGAGAAGAAAAAAGAAAAAAAAAGATCTACGACACAAATGTATATTCTTTTTGCTAATCTTTGCTTTTTTTGTGAAAATTTGGATGATTTTATCTCTTTGGGCCTCAAACCGTTATTTAAATGAAACTATGAGAGAAGTTTAGAAGGGAAATCTTTCATTGGTGGAACAGCTAACAACTCATCTGAAACATGACAAGGGGCCCAGACACCAGGGGGTCACAAGCCAAAAAGTTTGGATCCACTGGTTTGATCTTTAAAAATGTGTTGTATTTTATAAGCTTATTACATGCTTTTTATATAAAACCTTAATCTGAAGAGTAACTGGTAACTATAGCTGTCAAACAAATGTAGTGGAGTAAAAAGTGAAATTGATATGTAGAGAACTTGAAGTATAAAGTAGCACAAAATGGAAATATTCAAGTAAAGTATAGTAAAGTACTTCAAAATTATACCTAACACAGTACATTAGTAACTGTTTTTAGTTTTTCTGAGAACCTTTGTATTAATTAAACAGTTAAACACATTCATATTTGGGAACTGTATCCATTGTGGTGCTTTGCTCATGGACCTCGGCAGTGATTGATAAGAAAGGTAAGACCATTACTCATTCATTCAAAATTCTTGCACTTCTCTAACCTTCAGGCTACCACCTACCACACCTTTAGTACCAAAGAAGAAAATCACTATTTTTTCTTTAGATATATTTTATTAAAAAAGGAAACCCAACAAGAACTTTTTTTACATAATGATCAAGGATTTTTATTATCTTTGTCTCTTTCATCAGTTTCATATCATTACAGAAAATGTTATAGTACAGCGTTGTTCAATGTCTCCTCATTGCTTAATAATTTCCTTAGGAGTGCTGGTCACATATATCTGTACAATATGGTTCTTATTTTTTCTGTACATTTTTTGTGAAGTTGGTTAAAAAGGCTGTCAGCACTTAAAGAAGCTGTTTCTTTTCTTTCTTTTTTTTCTTAAATAGTTGATCAAATAAAAGATTATTTTTCCCAGGTTCAGCTCGCCCCTGGGGGGGTTTGGGGCAAAGTTTACACCCGGTTACCGTGAATATAAGGAAGCTTCAGGGTCTGGGCAGACTGGGGTGTGCCCCCCCACCTCCCCATCCCAACATCACCTCTTCCCTGCCCAGGCATTTGGCACTGCGCACATAAACAAGACTCACAAGATAAACAACAAGCAAAGCTCTTTGTGAAGCCATTATGATGCATACTAATGAGAGAAAAACAGAAGTGTCACCTTGATGGGCGCTCAAAAGAGGAAGTGGTCTTGATGTGCCCCCTCTTCCTCTTAGCTGAGCACCATGGGAAATCTGGAGTCTTCCTCAATGTTTTCTTCATTTTCAAAAAACAGATTATTTTTTTCCACTAAAGATGAGAAAATAATAATTTTCTTTTTTTTTGTCCTGGCAGGCACCTACAGCTGTCTATTAAAATGCTACTGCTATAGATAAGGTCTAGCATTGAACACACAAAGCAATTGCAATGAAAGGAACGAAGTTGCCTTAATATAATAATGATAATAAGAAGAATAATGATAATAATAATAAGAATAATCATAATAATATATTACAGAATAAATCTCTTTTTATAATTAGATTTTTTCATTAAAAGTTATATTTTCTTTGTTTGAAATACTATAATCTTTTTAAATTAATTTTTTCATATGTATCTAGGTTGTGATCAAGATGTTGACTATACCTCAACGTTATCCAAATCAATAAAAACTAGCTGTGCCGTTGCATATTACAGAATAGTCAATGATATGTGGACATGCACCGTGAACCACCCATTCCAACCCTCGCTATATGACGCCGACGCTCTGTCCCTCGGTGATGACATCATAGCCGGCCGATGACCATGACGTCAACCACCTCGCCCTTGTGCAGCTCCACGTATTGCTCTGTTTTTGGAGGTAGCATCAGGAGCCCGTTAGCACTGCGCATGCTCATCAGCCTGCTGCTCACCTGGTTCCCTGCAGCAGAGAGGAGGGAGAGACAAAATGAATTAAATTAAATCAGAAATTGGGGATTTTCTTTGTGTTTTTGTGTTTCATCCCATCATAATGAAACTTAACATGATTAAAATTATCACAAATCCTATTAAGTTTTGTAGTTTGACCTATTAGTTATCTTATTTTTCATTGTCAAACTGGCTTATATTAAAAGTTTCAGATGCAGTAAATGCAGGGAACCTAAGGTAGTTGTGGTATGGCATAATGTTTACATCCAGTGTGTCTATATAGAGTAACAGGTGTAATCAATCTACTTTATTATTTCTGCCCTGATGAAGATCTTCTGATGTTGCAGCTGGTCTGCGTTTTAAACCATTATGCCCTGAGTTAATGCTTTTAACATAACTTTTCTCTGTGCCTGAAGAACACTTTCTTTTCTGGCTAATATTTACTTTAAAATGTCAAAAAATTTACATCACATATTTGTGTGGAAAAAACACGCGAGGGAAATGTTTATATGAAGTAGCTGCAGTTCAGTGAATGTGTTCATTTTGATGATTTGGATTGGATTTATGGATGTGAAAAACGGTGAAAAACGGTATCTATCTAAATTATAATTTTTTTTCCTCGCTTGACAGGGAGCGATAAATTAACAAATTATGCCATCTACCATTGAACAGTTAGAGCCTAATTCAGATACGTGGCTGTCATACAGAATCCTTCATAGTATTGCTTGGTACTGGCTTTGATTTTGGTACCTGTGCTCTGTGCCCACGGCAGAGGCTCCTGGTGATGCCATGTCAGAATGCAGCGGTGGTATTCAGGACGAGGATCCAACTTCACATCGCAAGACAACTAGAAAAAAACATACAACAGAAATTATAATGATATATGTCAACAAGTCATCTTTATCACTGCAGATATTCAGTCTGTAATTCTTAAAGATAGCCTGACACTTGCAATACAAGATGGATGTGGTTTACTGAGAAGTTTCATACAGTGTAGTAACATATACTAAATTGGCTTTCAGATCATTTCCTAGAATCCTTACACTCACACTGATGTTGCAAACCCCACTATTCTGGCACCTATGAAGGCTAAAGTAACAATAGGTTTCTTGGTCCAGTGCAGAAAGACTGTCACAAACTTTGACTGCAGACTGGTAAAGCTTTGGACTCGTGAACCTGAAGAAGGCCACAAGCCGACATGTGTTCGTATCACAATAAAGTTGTTCTTTATACCACCAGTTTTACTGGTGTTTTGGAGCCTCTTCAGACTTTTTTCGCTTCTCCATGCAGCTTCGAAGTAGGTGACGTTGTGCCAGAAATCCCTACAAAGCTTTTGACTCAGTAACATTTGATGTTTGTTTAGCATGTGTCCTCAAAGAAGTCCTGAATATCAGACTTTTCTTCCAGCATGTGAATGCAGCACAATAGTTACGGCTAAAAAAATGAAAATCTTCTAATGGCAAAAATCCCAGATCTGGACCATCAGCAAAATATAATTAACTTTGGTAAAAGGCTATCTGCCCACCCAAATTCTGCCAAATACTTTTGTACATTTTATAAACTTTATATATTTCTATAAGGCAACAAGGCAAACAGAAAGCGGTGGAAACTCTTCCAACTTTATTGGCAAAGGTAAAGGTTTCTCCAGAAGAATATTTGACCTGGGTCTGATGCCATCTGCTGAGGGAAATTATCTGGCTACATCTGTGCTTTGAGGCCATCAGTCCCACCACTAAGTGGCAGTAATGCATTCAAGTTGATTTCTAACTGCTTTATAACAGCAAATTATGTAGTATAGCTCTCTGGATAACACCCATGACGGCAGGGGACCAGACCTCTTACTTGATGATGCTAGTTGGGGACACAAGCTGCGTCTGTTCAGTGTGTTTGATATTATTATGATTTTTCTTGCTCTACAATTATGAATATTCATGACCAGGGAGCAGGCCTTGAGGTCAGTGTGGGCAGTGATTGGTTCCTCTGCCAAGTCAAAGCAAAACATGGTGGTCATAAATATGCATCAAGCGGATGATGAAAATAGCATTAAATTGTGAGTTAACATGCAATGGACTGCAATGATACACCCTGGAACTTTAGTACAAACAATAATTGTAAATATTCCCATGATTTATATTTCCTCTCTGCTACAGTTTGTTGCATCTACACTCAAATGTTCACATATGGGAAGACAAATTATCTTTTTGCAAACAGGGACTGGTCTTCCTACTTTTTGTGATTTGTTTGAGACAGACAACTTTGATAAAAATTACATCAACATAGCACCCTTCTCTAAATTAAGTGTGATACAATTGGCACTTTTTGTTCTACATGAAAGTCTGAAATCTGTTTGTTATCACAAAACAAGTGAATTATGATCTAACTCTAAGCCTCAACAGATGATGAACTTGTTTGACTTTGTCATGACTTTGACCCTGTGCATCCTACCCTTGCTTTAATGATGGTGGGCCTGGGGTCCAAAATGCCTTGCATCTTCCTCAAGGCAGGGATGACAAAAAGATTACAGGTGACAACAGCAGACACGGGGTTTCCTAGGACAGATGGACGGACCGAGAGAGGAGAGCGAGAAGAGAAAGGAGAGAGAAAAATATATGAGTAACATCTCTTCAGAAATAGTGGTGTGAATCACTCTTTCTCTCAACTTCACACACTACCTGGGAGGGCAAAGATTAGTTTACGAGCACCGTCCATGTCCAAGGTGGCAAATGTTGTCGGGAGACTGAAAAAAGAAAAACAACATATGTTGATTTTGATTTCAACCGTTATAATAAATCCTGTACCAATTCCTCAGTGTCTCACATTGTATATCACTTCACAGAACACTTTTTTTTTTTTAAATTTAGTATATTTGCCTGTTTTATGCAATACTGCTTTAAATGTACACCTGATATTTAAACTGATTATCTTGTTGACTTTAACCCATTCTATTTCAATTTTCTGTGTTGTGAAAAGTTGCATGAAAATAAAGGTGACTTTGACATTTTCTTACCCTGGTTTCATGAAAACACGACCAAAATGGATTTGAGCATGAAGATCAATATCCAGCACCTGCTTAAGGTAGTCCTAAAAAAGACATTGAAATTACAAATCAACATTTAACAAACATAAAAGAGCAATACATTTGAGAGATGAACAGAATCGCCTAGATTAAAAAATAAAGTTAACTCAGATAGCCCATAAAAAATGATCTGTGAGTTTTGGTGTTTTTTCATAATTTACTCAAAAATAAAGGCTGTCGTTCCCTCTTCTACCACAAAGTGTCAGTGAAACACAATGCCATGATTGTATGTGTGCACTTTCTGTTCTGCCATCATACCTTCTCTCCCATGGACACTCCTCCTGAGGTGATGATGACATCAGCACGGCTGATGCCTTCATTCAGAGCGTTGAGAAGGTCATCAGGGCTGTTGGGCACAGAAGAACACACACACACACACACACACACACACACACACACACACACACACACACACACACACACCACGTTAACCACCAACTCATATATAATGGAGGGAAAAGGGAAAGAGTTTTGAGGTAGTATAGTAAGATGATGAACATTATATTGGAGGTGTAACAAGCATGGAAATGTTCAGAGAATAAACGTGAAGGCGTACTTGTCTCCCACGATGCCCAGATTGATGGTGGGGTAGCCGTGCTCCTGGATAGTAGCCAGCAGGGTGGAACGATTGCTGTCCCTGATCTTCCCAGGATGGAGGTCATCTTCTGGGTTCAGCAGCTATAACAACACATGGGGAGAAATTAAATATTAGAAACACTCTTTATAGATTCAATAGCCATCCTTTTTGAAGTCGATGTAAGTAAAAAACCCGATCTGACTTTAACATTATTCATAAAATATTCTTAGGATCTCTTTGGGTGGCAGCAAGTCTGGTGGGTAAAGAAATAATTATTCAGCTGGAAGAGAAGGGGTTAAGAGCCTTGTTGGCAAACATCCTTTGTTTACTATCATATTATTACTATATTTAGCCTGATCTTGGTAGCAAATGGGTTGGTTCTGAAAAGGAGGCTGATATAGTGATTGCCAGAAATTACTCGGTTTAAAAATATTATACAGTATTTTGACTGAGTAAAGTAAAGAGCACACGGTCTGAAGTTTCAAATTAACTTCACCCATTTTTTGTTGCTTGTGCTTTTATATAGTAATTATATGATTCATTAATTAGTCGATTAACAGAAAAGGAATCGGCATAAATTTTGACAATCGATTAATTGTTTGAATTATTTATCAAACAAAATTGCATTAATTCTCTGGTTCTATAGCTTTTCTAGTGTAAGTATTTGCTTCTTTATTCTGTTTTATATCATTGTAAACTCAATATCTTTGGATTTTGAACTGTTGGTAAGACAAAACAAGCAATTTGAAGATGTCAACTTTGGGAACTTGTGATGGGCATTTTTCACTATTGTGAGATTTTATAGACTAAATGATCAATCGATTAATCGAAAAAATAAGCAACAGATTATAAATACTGTAAATAACCATTAGTTGCAACCCTATTTTCAGATATAGATATATATAAGAACAACTTGCTAAATCAATTATTTGCAGGTCTTGTCGATACATGAGTAACTGCAGTATGGTGTAATGTGTATTAGTTTTATTTTGGAATTAATGGAAATCATCCCACAGCATAATGTATGTCTTCTATTTTCATTCATACATCTGACCTCACTACTTTTTGTAATAGAACTACAAATTTAAACTTTCTGTTTCGGTCTGAGTCCTCATGATGAGTAAACGTCAACAGGCACTGCTAATTACTACGATTATTATAACAACACCACAAATTAACACACATCTAATATAATTTTTCTAAAATATATTGTGGGCAGACATACTGTATACTCTTCAGTTGTAGACACCAGCTCTGCACAGATATTTTTTGTTGTTCTTCATCTGGGTCTCAGAAAAAATGCATTACAGAGAATGTACCCAAAATCTAGATGGTCAAATTAACATTGTTGCAGGTACGTGCATAAAAATTAGAAGACAAAGAAACCATATCATCAGACCATTTCATCAGACTTGCCCAAAGGAGGGGAGATGAGGACAATATATCACTTCAGAGTTTTGGAATGTGGCCATGGAGTAGGTGACTCACGGCGGATTTATACAATTTAGACATATCTGCACAGTGCTGAGAACAAGGTGTTATGGGTATCTAGAGTCTGCTGAGGATCTCCATAAAGGGTACACACCCCATGAAATCTAAACTGCACATCAGTCACACAGAAAATGCACAAATATGATTCCAGCGTTTAAAACAAACCACCTGGTCACAGATAAACACATTCTTCACAACTGAAAGCACACATGAAGCGGCTGAGTGCACATTCAGCTCTGAATGTTGTTCTGGTGTCCGCAGTCAAAGCAAACAATGTTGATTGTGCATAAATATGAACAAGGTACGTTGTCAGAAAAGATGGCACATTGTTGTTACCTTCAGCAGCTGACACTGAACCTTTTTGGCAAATACAGATTCAATGGTGCACCTTTAATGCAATTCAGTTTTATTTATATAGCGCCAATTCATAATAGAAGTTATCTCATTGCACTTTTCCTATAGAGCAGGTCTAGACCGTACTCTTTATAATATTATCTGACAGTATGGGGGTATAATTTCCCAAATGAAAATAATGCTTCTTGATAAAAACATGCAAGTTTTTCTTAACCCCCTACCTCATTTCCTGTGGACATGACGGCCACCACAGGGAATTTCTGGACCTCCACCTCTGTGACTCCCACAGTGGCCAGGAGACCAATCTCAGACGGGCCCATGTGGGTGCCCTTTGCAAGCACACACTCCCCGCGCTTAATGTCATGACCGATAGGCCTATGGTAGGACAGCAGAGATGATGGTTCGGAGGAAAACAAAGAGAGAAAGGGAAGAATGCTGAAAAATACAATGTGCAGTTAGAATTTGTATGGTCCCTACTGTATACCATGTAATTTAAGGTGCAAGGTTAAGATAGTAACCTAACAAAGACTCCAAAAAAGTAGCACAAATAATACATTCTGGTAGAGACATTTAGTATATTTTAAGTATTTGTTTTTCTTCCTGCCATAACCAGTAATGTAGAGGTAAATAAAATGCCAAGTATAATCATAATCATATGATGAAATAGAGGCAAGGAGCCAGCAGTATAACCAACTGGAATTACCGCCCCTGCTAGGCATGCTCCAACTTGTTGTTTGCACTGATGTGATTCCGATGCCATTCGAAATTCAGAATGAGGCAGAAAGTGAAAGGTAAAATGGACGAGATGGTGGACAGCCCGTACTGTGCTAGTTATTGTTTACTCATTGTGTCATCCCAGCCAACATGTGTGTGAAATTTGGAATCGCCCAGTTCATTCCTAAATTATGGCTAAAAACCTATTTTGAGGTCACAATGACCTTTGAGTCACCTATTCAGTGTCCGACCAACTGTGAAATATGGTTACAATCTCCCCTTGTGTTCCTGAGTTATGGTGTTCAGTACAGCACATTATGATATCACATTGAAGTTGACCTTTCACCTTTTGGGTAAAAAATTAAACATCTGTGTGAAATTTTGTCATACTTTCTGCATCAATTCCTGAGTTATAGCCAAAAACATGTTTGCTAAGGAAATTTTGAGGTCACAGTGACCTTTGACCTTTGAGTCAAGTTTCTCCAATTCATTGTCCAACCAACTGTGAAATATGGTCATGAATTCTTAAGGTATGGCCAAAAACGTGCTATATGAGGCCACAGCGACCTTGACCTTTGACCACCAAATTCTAATCAGTTCTTCCTTGAGTCCAAGTGGCCGTTTGTACCATATTTGAAGGAATTCCTTCCAGGCATTCCTGAGATATCGAGTTCACGAGAATGGGACTGATGGGAGGACGCACGGACGGACAACCCGAAAACATCAACTGTGCTTTCAGTAATCAGTTTGATACTGCCTACTATGAGATGTATAATAAAGATGTGGGCTAACAAACAAAAAGGTGGGTGGGTGACTGACTACCAAATCTACAGTATTTGACAAATAAAACGGTGATTCAATAAGACACCAACCTGATGTCCTGCCCTGGACGAGCCTGTACTAGGATTCGTACCTCCAGCTCCTCTGTGCCCTGAAAGACAAACCAGCTGTCAGATCCATCAAAGTGAACAGATACAGTTTTACTTGGACTATACTAGACCAAAATGTATTGTGTATTCTGTTCATCTCTGGGCTAAACTTACTCTCAGTGACATTTAAAACAACCAGAATTTATTTTCAGTTGCTATGGTGTTGGTATAAACTCTATGTAGTACCTATATAAAAGGTAAATGTGAGTCAAAAGTTACTGATGCCCTTCACGGGGTAAATTTGAGTTGGGTTGAGCTGACCACAACCCTGATTCTGACATCTTCCTGCCTGTTCACTAGGTAAGAGACCAGAAGTCAGACTTACATCTTCAGACTCGCGGAGCAGCTCGGTGTCTTCCACCTGGACTACAGCGTCGGCCCCGCATGGGATAGGAGCACCCGTCGTCACCCTCATCACCTGGCCAGGCATCACTGTGTGGGTGGGCTGCACAGAGACACAGTACGTGTTTGCCTGTGTGCTGATTTTTTTCAAGATGAGAGGTTGAGGTAGTCAATAAATCTCTGTAGCCTACTCTTGTCTCAAAGGTCTAATCTGTTTTATAGTTTGGCAGCACTTTGACTTTCTAGTACTGCTTTGGGGCGAAGGGCTTTTCATCACCTGCTAAGGGAACACACTGGTGTGCAATTACAGCTGGTCAAGGCGTGAGGTGAAAGACAAAAGTGAAATACTTTATTTTCATATAGAGGTTGTGTGGGTGTGTGTGTGTGTGAGGGTCTTTTTTGTGAGCCAGAGAAAGCATGTGTGTCTAAGTGTCAACGTGGGCGCGGACCTGCTCTCCAGCTTGGGACTCTCCAATGATGAAGCGGTCGCCTGGGCCGTCAGCCGCTAAAATAAAAGAAAGATTTAATAGCATTACACATGTGTGCAGCTGAAAACGTGTGTGTGTAGGAGTGTGTCATTTAGTTGAGTCATTTTATTTCAGTGGGCTACAGAATGAACAAACAGGAAGAGAAGGAGAGAGAGAAACACTGACATTTCATGTTCTTTAACTAAACATCTCAAAAACAGACATACACAGTATTTTCAATGCTGGCAGGCCTCACAGATTGAATCATCAATCACACAGTTGAACCCTCTTCTTCTGTAATGCTGAAACATACAGGCTACAAGCATTTTTTTTAACATCATGCCCTCCACCCTGACTTGTACAGAGACCATCACTTTCAGTATTGCTATAGCCAAATAGCCGACTTGAACCAATGTGGAAACAAAATCCAGAAACACCCTTATTGTTCTACTTTTCTACTGGTCAAACACACAGGACCAAGAATGAAGCTCATCATAAAACACTCGAAACACAATTCAAACTTTAAAATACCCTTTGACATTGCAAAATGTCCTTGGTAAGTGAAAAATGTTGACTTTAATTTTATGGTTTTAACATGTAATCTTAAATAAAGGATTAAATGCTTCCCTGCTGGTTAATAAAAACTATTTTCCCTGTGAAACACTTGAACACCCCACTGGATGCCAACAAATATCTGTTGTTGAGTTAAAAGCAAGACAGTTTTTTAAATAGTTTTTGAAAAATAGACAATGGAAATGTGAGGTTTTCACCATTTCCAACCATCAGATCCAGCCAGCACTGAAGCAGTTTTTCACTAGGACTCCATGCTCTATCTTTCCCTACATGTTCCCTGGCCTCTTATGAAGTGTCTGCTGCATAACTTTGCAGTTCTTAGCATTAACACCTACTGTATACATGGTTTTTAACTGCTACCTATCCAAATTGCACCATGCTCAGAACATGGAAAGGCAGCAGTCTTTTCTCCTGACACTCCTTCATTTCAGGTGATGATGTCAGTAGAAGTAACATGTGACCTACGCACTCTTTGGCACTATCAGGCCTCAGCACTTCTATGAATCCATTTAGCAGTCTAACAAAGACTAATTCATTCAGCTTTTGGCAGTTTTTCTAACCTCCAGTGACAGCAAAAGGTGGATGTTGCAGGATGGTAAAAGAGCAAAAATACACACTGTGCTCTGGAGAAAGCAATAGGTTATTGGCTCCTTCCACACCCACAGTCTAGGCACTAAAATCTCTAAAATCTGCACATGTATGCCTCGGCAGGCGCCAGGCCCTCAGGACAGATGCATAAAACCCAGAGAGACCTGTGGTATTCTCCTCCTCCTACTCCATCAGCAAGAGCCAAAAGCAGATGTTACATGCAAAAGTTTTTGAGCTGCCTGGAGCTAACAAGCTGCCACCCTGCCCTCCAGGTTAACAGGGTTTTCAATGCTTTCCAGGACGCCCAGATGCTGATTTCTTGACCAAAACAAGTATACCAAGTTTGCCTCACCTAGATCTCACCTAGAAAACCACTCTAAGGAATTAGTGCCGCCATAGGAATGAAACTCTTTGAAAGCTATCTCTCTGAACAAAGATAAACCCTATATCTCCTGCCACTTGTTCTCCACCTGGCAGCTATGGAGGACAGCCCCATCCATGTCCCACAATATAGACCCTCAATCTCCCTTCAGTTCACCCTGGCAGAAGAAGCCCTTACATAGCTCCTGAGGCAGTTCTCCACTCCCCCAGTGTCCTATTCATGTCCAACCAGAACAGTCAGGTCATTTGTACAGAAGGAAAGACACACTGTCCTGGTTAGTTCTGCAACTTTCTCTTAAGAAAACAAAACACTGACTCTATGAATAGACAGTCTCATCGACATCACTGTAGGTGCCAGGCTGAAGTCAAATCCAAAGAAATGAAGAAATGGCAAACTGGATTGGGTTGCACCAGCGATTTGTAAATCCATCTCTAAGTTTGTGTGTAAAGTCCTCTGTACCTGCTAGCTAGTTTCAAACTAGTAATTTGCTAAATTGGGTTGTACCATTACATTTGAAGGAATATCTTAACTGATAAAGACTTTAGTAATGTGTAAAGCAGTTGCTAGAAAACATCTGCAGCACCATCCAATCAAAATATATCAGCTATGTAAATGGAAAGCATCAGAGTGACAAGAACTTCCAAAAATGACGGCCAGACAATATATTAAACTTAACTGCCAATCCTTTGTAAATGTGGGTGTGACTTTCTTTAATTTGATGTGCAAACATAAATACATTTGTGTGTTTCATAGTGATGGAAATTACGGCTCTTTGAAGGGAGCCGGATCTTATGGCTCTGTTCCTTTCTGAGAGTCGGCTCTTTCGGCTCCCAAATGGCTCTTCATTAAGTACCACTTCTGCTGGTTACTGCCTCAGTTACATATTACATAATCACTTATTTGTTGCAAGAAATAAACATGCAAGATTCTTCATCTGCAATACATTGAAATATTTGGTCATATTGATGGTTAAAAAGTGAGAAATGTATAACTATCCTAGTTATATAACAAAAATAACACCCTACTAATGAAAAAAATGAATAATTGCTCATCTCTAAACAGACACATACTGCATTTTGATCAAGTGTCAGGTCAGATATGTGGACCTCTTTTACTCTTCAGTCAAACGGTTCACATAGTAAGTTAACATTAATTCTGTTAGCTAGTTCAGTTAGTTACGCAACAGTTACACCTGGCAGTTACTGGTAACAACTGATCTCTTAGTGATGTATAAATCTCCATTTAGTAAACTCTTACGTTATAACAAGGCTAAATTTGAACTGACGAACAGCTGGTGCAACTGGCTGCAGAGCTTCCACTGTGCTCCATAACCGTTCCTCCAGATAAAAACACAATAAAAAGACCTAAAAAACGGCCAGTATTGGATTAAACATTGTCTTTTCTATTTTAGCTTTCAGGAACAATCATTGTGCCATATAAGCAGAACACGGGCTCTGCCTTCAATTTGTGTAAGTTTGTGCCCACTTGTACTTTGAAAGAGTTCCCATTTCTTTTACCACTATATGTTTTTGAGGCCTGAATATTAGTTTGAATATTTCAACTGTTGTTTCACAGCTTAACTTCAACAATTTGCATCTTATCCACATTGTTTCAGCAAAACTGACTCTAATGGCAAACAAATAAATTCAACTGATCTGAGACGGACAGAACAGGAACATATTTTAAATCACCTGCCACAATGCACGGTACTTACCTCTCACAGCATAACCATCCTTGACAGAAGCAGGGAAGGGTGGCAGGTTGTCTTTGGCATAAACGTCCTGAGCCAGGACTCGACCCATCCCATCTGTGGGAGAAGAGGAAGAACATGGGTATGAGGAGAAGCTGGGCGAAGGGTGGCGGAGGGAGAGAGCGACAGCTGGAGAGAGAAAGAGAGACAGAGGTAGAGAGGGTGAGGGAGATACAGAGGGGCATATGAGCCGAATGTGTGTATATATATGTGTGTGTGTGTGTTTTAAAGGGAGACATAGTGTGACACCACACATCAGGATCTCTGTGCATGACTCACCACCTGACCAGCACACACAGACACACTCATTCTCCTTTTCTATTTCAGCTTTCTGATTCACATACATCAAGTGGAGGCTTGCAAGTGTCCCTATCCAAATTTCTTAATCACTTCCACCAGCCAGATGAAGTTAAAAACACTCAGGAAACATTTGTGTAGGAAGAACAGAGACTCTGCACAGAGACAATAGCTCAGAGAAAGTTAGGGAAGGAAAGAAAGACAGAAAAAGACAGAGGGAGAGTGGGTGGAGGAGAAAAATCCTGGCACTAAAATACCTTAAGCTACTGTGTGGCTATATCTGGCATTTCTTAGAGCCTTTATGCTATGTTTATATGGGTGTTAATATGAAGATCTATGATATCAATGAGCTGAAAGGGGAAAAATATGCATGAACACATACAGACACCCACACACATGCATACACACATCGGCTTACTAGATGACTGTAAATAATGCATCTCAATGGTAGAAGAAGACACACGTGCTTGTTGGACGTGTCCTATCCTTACATAATTTTTTAAGTCAGTAGCAGCATTTTCATTTGAGATATTCTGGTGTATTTTCACAACTGCTACTGATTCCAAGCTGCTATTTAAACAGCTTGTTAAAACCATGTGTTGGAGCTGAGTTGTGAATAAAAATAGAACAGAGGTGATGTCTTGTTGCCAAAACAAAATATGTGTTTGATTGAGGGTCACATAATGGTCATCTTCATCAATCTTCTACTAGAAACAATCTTTAATTTTAGGAGATGGTGAAAGGGTGATATAAACATATGCATGCATGTGCACTTGCACACTCATGCTAAACACACAGTACTTGTGTACATATTCTTGCATATAAATAGATTAAAGTAATATTTCCACCCTCCTGTCTGTACTCTAAATGTAAAGGTACCACCAGCAGCAGGTTAGCTTAGCTTAGCACAAAGACTGGAAACAGAGGGAAACAGCTAGCCTGGCTCTGTAAAAACACATGTCGTTTTTAAGCCTTTTGTACAGATTAAACAAATAAACATATACAATGGTAATTAGTGAGCTTTAGAAGTACTAGGCAGATTGTTTTTTTTTACCACTGGACAAAGCTTAGCTTAGCATAGCTTCATATTTACTCTACAGACATGAGAGTGGTATTTATCTTCTCATCTAACTCTCGGGAAGAAAGCGAATAAGTGTATTTCCTAAAATATCTAACTAACTATTCCTTTAAGTGTTTATCTAAATGGAGCACAGATTTGAGATATTTAGTATTACTCTTTCAAGAACTGACTATTCTTTTGATATTTTACCTGAAAAGGAAAGTGACAATCAGTGCTGGTTAATATGTGTATTACATCATTATAAAAAAGAGACTGATAGATCCTTATAATTCCACACTCATGATATAAATACAGCATATAAACCCAACAACACGCTATGACACAGTGCGCGCGCACACGCACACACACACACGCAGACCCTGTTTAAATCCAGCAGGGGAGCTGCTCCAGCTGTCTCACTAAATATTTCATCTCTCATATTCCATCTTCCTCTCTTCCTTATCCCACTGTCCTCCTCCGAACTGTGCTCCTGCAAATCCTGCAATTCCCTTCCCTCTCCAAGAACATGAAACATCACTTCTCACCTGGGATATGAAAGAGTGTTCCTTCTACCATCATTGATCTAGAAGTCATGTGCGCCGCAGGCTATTATTGCCCCCAATGCTTGCTACCCCATCTTCAGAGATGAATTAAAGAGCTTGTGGTTTCCCCTCTGCCCTCAGCCTGGCTCTGTGTCACCCTCTGCTGGTGCTGAGGCCACGCTGCCAGAAGGCTGACTAGACTCACAGGTGCTGCCTCTCTGTGTATGTTTGTTTAGACGTGCAAACAACAACAACTACAAAGATGCATTAAATACATACATTAGATATTATTATATCAAGGTGAATTAAAAACAAAACAAACACTAAAATGAATGTGAATCAGACATCTACTTTCTAAACCTTTCACTTTTTAAATGAACAGATTTGCTTGGCTACTTCAGGACATCGGGAACAAGCTTTAAACAGAACATTGACATATCATCACCTTTTAAGTTGCTATGGCGAACTTTTTAGCAAATGGCTGCTTATTTACACATCCAACTTTATCATTCAATTGGACAGGAGTAAAACTAATTAGGTCTGGGAAAATACAAAGAAAAATACAGGATATCTCAATCTAAAGTATACCCAACACACTTAAACTTACAAATGACATAAATAACTTGAAACAATAAACATAAGCCAAGGAGCAAACAGACTGGATAATGAGTACCTGAACTGAATCATAGTTAGCTTCAAGTGACTCTCCACCCACCAATGAGGA
Organism: Siniperca chuatsi; assembly: GCF_020085105.1. Lineage (NCBI taxonomy): Eukaryota > Metazoa > Chordata > Actinopteri > Centrarchiformes > Sinipercidae > Siniperca > Siniperca chuatsi. Next base: position 19,378,976 of record NC_058057.1, read on the forward strand.
ACATGTAGTGATAACAGGATAATTAGTCCTTAAACAAAGAGTGTTTTATACAGGACTCATTAGGTGTTTCTGGCCACCTGGCAAATTTAAGTCCAATATTCACTCTACTTTTAGTTCTGTTTTGGTCTCTACCAACTCCTGAGGGAAATATCTGGCTCTTTAGCTGCTAAATGCTCCACTATGTTCACCTGCTAGTCTCTAACTTTGTCTGTCTGCTGTTTGGTGCTGGACAGGTAGTGAGCTTTTTTAGTGAAAACGGCTTCCTGCTGTGACTGAAAATGACACTGATAAGAGCGGTAACAGTGAACCAAAACAGTAAAGTTGCGGGCCATAAAGGCAAAACAATAAGCTGAAAGATGCTGAAACACTCCTTAGAGCTGAGCAAAACTGCATTCATGTGATAATTCTTCATGGGTTTGTCACTAAGTGCGCCCCCTGTCATATACATTCAAGTAAAATATATATTTCTATAAAGATCATATGAAAATATTGATTGTAGCAGCAAGTAAAATATTCTTTAGAAATAAATCAATGAAAACAATACGTTATACCTACTATGCACATCTCTTTCTGTCAATTTATGAACAGAATTGTAACTGTACAAGCAACACCCAAATAAAAACTAAAGAGAAATAAAACCTGTAATAACCTCAGTGTAGACAATGATAAATACCAATTTCTGTTTATGTAGAAATCTTGAAAATACAGTTCAGGTCAGCTGCATTTACAGTATTCTCTGCAACATTGTGTCAAGGAAAAACAGCAGTGGTTCTATTGTTAAGGAGTAAAGCTACAGTCACACGATGGATGGATGGAGGTTGAAGTAGAATCCAAAGAAATTATAAGCAGAACTCCCACTCTGCTCCATAAATGTTTCTCAACATAAAAACACAATGAAGAGACATGAAAAATGCCCAGTGTTGGATTGAAAATAGCCTTTTCTATCTTAGGGAACAGTAAATGTAAATGACACATGGATCATTAGGAAAGGTTTGTTTGTTATGTGTGCCCCCTTGTAGCAAAGTACATTTGTGTGTGTGTATGTGCATTTGATTGTGAGTGTGACTGACACCGTGGCATGCACACAGAGACCGCTGATTCAGTGAGGTGTCCACTTGTTGACGGAGAGTGTTTAAATGCTGTCATGTGAACTTAGCGAGCGCATGTTGCTACATCAATATGAAAGGTGTGACACCTCAACATCCCAGCATGCTCGGTGGCTGATGTCAGCAAACATTATAGGAAGGTAAAATGGAGACATCAATGGGCAAGATTGACAAATTTAGGACATTTACTTGGGTGTGAAGAAAATTTTCTGCAGATTTGTATTTACTGGGCAGCATGAAAGTTTAAAGGGAACCAAACATCCGTCCTCCTTACCTCTGTAGTTGATGATCTCAGTGCCCAGGACGGCGGTCATCTCCAGCACAGTGATGAAGGCCTTGTCCATGGAGGTGAGGGGGAAGGGGGACATGCGGTGTCTCCGGGCCACCTTGGTGATGTCCACAGCACTGTGACCTGGGAAGACATGTGACATTACATACACTGTCATGAAATGGTTGTCACAAAATCAAACCATATCATGCTATGCTCTGTCCGAAATAACTCACATTCACTCGTCCACTAATTTCTACATAATAAACACTTACTACAGTGTAGAGCCTGACCCATATTACATTTTTAAGGCCAATATTTGAGATTTTTAAAAATCTGATAACAATATATAGGCTGATATTCCTTTTTTTAAACACATAATACATATATAACATTTTTGATATGGAACATGTGAAATTAATTTTTTAACTGTTGTGACCGAGATTGCTTCCAATTTACTAAAAATTAAAATATCTTTGCCTTTTCTGTACTGCAATTTTTTGCAACTTATCGGTTGACATATACGGCAAAATCGAAATATATCTGCAAAACGTTAATCTTTATAAATTGAGACGTTGGACGCTTAAGAATCGTCATAATTTTTCATCATCACTGGCAGGCAGTGATGATAAAAAATTATGACGATTCTGTGGTGTCCTATAGGAATTGCAGTGTGGAATTTTAAGCTAAAACTAGTGCACATGCTATGAACACTCATTTCATTGTTCTATTGTAGTAGTTTTTTTAGGACACTAAATAAATGTACACATATAATTTTGACACTGACATAAAATGGTGTAAATATAGTGCACTAGGTAGAGAAAAGGGAGTGATTTCAGACATAGCTTTAGACCCAAGCTTTAAAATTTAAGCCTCTAGCCAAACCTCAATGAGAAAAATTTGAGTCCACTCACCCTTTTTAGCATTTTAATTCTTTATTTAGACAGTTTGAAAGTTGCAAGAAAGATAGAGGGGAGGGAGAGAAGAGAGAGCTCTGCTGGGACTCAATCCCGAGACAGTGGAGGCATCTATGTGGCTCCAAAGGCAGGGAACTGAACCACTCAACTATCTCTGGAGACAAAAACAGTAGTTTAAGAATTTTCTTTTGGCCCAAGAGCCACAGAAAAACCTAAAAAATAAATAATAAAAAAAAACTACTGAGAAATTCAATTTGATCGGAGTGCACTGGGTTTGCAGCTGTAGCAGTAAAGGTCAAATTCCAGAACTCAGGACATGATATGCGCACATGCAAAACATACAATTATATAAGTAAACACATGTAATCTAATGTGTTTCCACATCGCTGTTAACAAGATAACTGGATTAACATGCTTTATTTTTTCAGTGCATGTATGTATATATATGTGACAACACAATTTAAACACCACGAGGAGGGATTGGCAAGAAATAGTTCTGTTTGTTTGCAAAAGCTGTGGAACCCAGCTGGATGATAGAGATGTTCAATAGCAGCCATGTTGGTCTAATAATACCTCTCTAATAATTCCAAAGGTAAAAGGAACAAAGCAAGGTGTAACTAATATGTAATCTGCTCTCTCTCTCCTTCTCTCTTTATCTCTCTCTGCCTTGCTCTCCCCCTCTGCCTCTCTGCCTCACAGCAAAGAATAGGCGCTGTGCTTTGATTTCCCTTGACCCAATTTCTCTCCTTTAAACATACACTTACGCTTCCACAGCATATTCTGATGCTTAACATGAGGCTTAACAACCTCTGGCAAAACATCACACACACACACACACACACACACACACACACAGACGTGCAAATGTAACACAGCAGCCACACACAGCAAAACACACAAACCGTGCTCGCATTGTCACATCACATGCGCATTTAAAATCTTATTTATGCGCGTTTGAGAGCACACTTGGAGACATACAGATATGACACACTGAAAAGAGAGAGTGCTCTTGAATTGGAAACTTAGTACTCACTTGATCTTAGGATATTTTCTTTGCTGCTGCATCGTGACTGCACCTGAAGATGGAGAGAGCGATTGGGGAGAGAAAGATGAAGGGCAAGAAGAAAGAGAGAGCAGAGGTAGTGGTAATTTGAGATAAACCGGGCTGCTTATTTGACATGCTTGAGATGAGAAGCTGTTTATACAACAGTCAGAAGCATTGGCAAGAGCCGTGTCACACTACACTGTGCACTTTGTCCTGCTGTTGGGAGATGGCTGCATCTCCTGCATTACCATTATCATCACTTACTGAACACTACATCATTGTATCACAGGTGATAGTCACACTGATAAATGCACTGACATGTCACATCACTATTAGATTAAAGCACTAAAAGGAATATATGGACAAAGGCAACAACATACAGAGTGACAATATTGTATCACAAGGTCATAACAGATGTATTAACTGTGCTACGGTGTAACATCAAATGTAGTGGAAATGTAGTGTCGAGTATAGATAGATAGTGGCTGTTCAGATTTGGTGCAGGATGGCCAGATTTCTCTGGAAATCGCTGATGCTGCGTGGTAGCTGCACTAGCGCTTAACTACTTGTAATCTATGGCAAGGTGGGGAGGAGAGCGGAGTGGGTTAAAACTGGGCTGAGCTTCCCAAAACCATCTGCACACTACAGCTAACTGTTGTTAATGGTGAGTGAATGGAGAACAAACAAAAGTAAAAGTGGTGCAGATATTGTTTATAACTAATATATCTTTGCCAAATTAAATGAAGAAGTACAACAAAAGGAAACCATGGTGGAGACAGTTAGTAGCCTCTTTCTCATGTTAGTGCTTCCCAAAATAAAGACTCCATTTCCCATAAACCCTGTTTCTTCCTGTCAAAACGAGGACATTGGTACTCGCCATATCTGGAGTTGTTAAGTGACTGACATCAATCATATTGTGACTTTGGAACGCCACCTCCAATTAAACCTAACAAAAAGAAAGCAAATTGTTTTTTCAAATATAATTTTTCCGCCCCAACATAACCATCTCAACTCAAGGTCCACCTACTAGCTTTTTCCTGAGCTTTAAACCTTTATCATACAGTTTTCATCAGAGGATGAAGTCATGGAGAGGGATCTACTGACATGCAAACTCAGTAGCTGTTAATGATTTCATCCATATCACTTTATTCCACAAAGCTAAGCAAAAAGCTAGTAAGTGGACTTTGAGTGGGAATTGTTTTGTCAAGCTACTATTTCCAAGGTCTTCAAGTTTTTTGTGTTCGGAGGCATTCCTGGAGCTATTTCACCACATTTTTTTCCCTTCTTCCTTTGTGCAATGCATTGTGGGACAATATAGTTCATCAAAATTACACTCTATAATTAAGCAGATTTAGGAATACTGATCTTTTTGACTATACTTAAGTACAGTTTATACTTAAAACCTGCTTAAAATTAGTACACTTTGATTGTACTGTAAGAACAGCACCCTCATCCTGTTGTACAACAGATCTGATCAGATTTGATAGCAACAGGTTTCCCGATGGAATCGAATCAATTTGCACAAAATTTAAAGTGCAATGCAGATGATTAGTGGCAAATTAAAAGCGAGAACAAAAAAAGGGGCTATTCATTAGGTGGCAACTGCCAAGTAGAAGTGGTACATGGACACACTAGTGGTCCCTTTTCATCTCACCACTGCTGTTAGAAGCTGCCAACCTACTGGTGATCATGCTGTTTGTTAATGGTATTTATAGAGAACTAACATAACACTGATGCACTGATGTTACAGATGCTACACAGCACTTTTTAAAACCCCTCATAAAGAAGATACTGTATGAGCATGCTTTTAGGAAGCTCAGCCTCGGGGAATGACTAAATAAGAGAAGGAGAATCACAAGTAGCAATTTATTGGGCTACAAGATTGGCACAGAATAATAAAAGTATTCCTTTATACAACTACACCAATATAGCTCTGGGTGCAGTGAAAGTATATACAGTGAACCAAAAATCAAGTCTGATGCCAAAAATTTTACAGTCTGTTGAAAGGGCAGACTTCAGGGCAGTTATTTAAACTTAAGTGTGTTTGCTTTAAAAAGTGTCTTTTGGAAAATTATTAGTTGGGCTTGATTGAGATTTGGGGAAATTTTTAGCCCTCCATTTGACTTCCTGCTTGCTTGCTGGCCTGACTGTCTATCTACCTTTATTCAGATGTGTTGACTGACATAACTAATTGCCTGGTTGTCTGTCATTCATGTTCTGTCTGCCCTATCATGTCTTTCACTCTCTATGGGGTCTGATAGTCCTCCTTTGCGTTGTTGCAACTGCTGCATCTCAATAACCTCTGTGACCTGGCATTATCACATAAGTTGGGTGTGGGCAGCGTGTGGTGTATGGAGAACCAAAACACCCATGGCGAAGGTTAAGGTCTCTCTACCCAGCCACCCACCCACCCCTTTTTCCCTCCTCCCCTCCCTCACTGCCATCATAACTAGGCTAATACTGTGACACCACTGGGCACCAAACAGCCAAGGTGAGAGGGTGGGAGATGAGAGGTGGGGCAAGGTGGGTGGGATGGTGGAGGAGGATGGATGGAGAGACAGAGAGAAAGAAAAAAGACAGGTAGGTAGACAGAGAGAGAGACAGAGGGTGGAAGAATGAGGATCAGCATGACGTGGTCCCACAGCCCGGAAAGAAAAGAAACAAACAAAAACAGGAAGCACGGACTAGACAGACTTCACTAAACTACAGAGCCGAGACATAGCAGAAAGGAGGGAAAACAGGAAGAAAAGAACAAAAACGAGAAAGACCACTAGAGCGGCCTGATGGCATCTACTTAACAGACATCCAGCACACCAGACATAGCTACTGAAAGCAGAGCATGTTAACCGGAAAGACAGAAACAGAGATAGACAGACAGATGAAGGAAGAGAAACAGAGACAGACAGAGAAAGTGAACAACAAGAGACAGAAAAAGTGTGCGTGGGAGACGGAGAAAGGAGGAATCCTAACAGACCGGACAGAGAATTAGTGAGACAGAGTGACGAGAGTGAACGACAGACAGATTGAGAACAAGAAAGAGACCAGTGGCAACAGACAGATAGAGAGACAATCAGAGACAGAGAGTGAGCGAGAGACAGAGAGATAGCTAGGCAAGCGAGAAGGGAGAGGGAGGACACAGAGCGGGGCGTTTGTTTTGCGCGCTCCTCGGAGGAGGGTGAGGGAAAGGCAAGGGGGGAGGGGAGGGGGGATGGGGAGGGGCGGGATAGTTACTCGAGAGCTGAAGGTCCTCCTGCGATCATCTTTAAGCCCCTCCAACCTACATTGGAGCTAGTGGAGATAAAGCATCGAATCACAGGCATCAGTGCATCTGTCCCGGCAACCACAACACTACAGACAGACAGACACACAAGACAGACAGGCGGACAGACAGCCGGACGAAAGGACAAACAGACAGACAGGCATCCACTACGACAAGCAACCCTAGCAGGAGAAGGGAGAGGAGCAGCAAGGAGAGAACTGAGACAGATAGAAAGATAGAGAAAAAGAAAGTGTAGTGGGCTTTCAGGTGGCATAATGCACCCTGTGGCAGCCATACTGGGGTCCCTATAAGCTCTGCGGCAACACTGAAGATGAACAGCTGATGAAATTTTGAATTAAACTTAATTTTCTCAAAAATAATTTGTTTGCAGAGATTCATTTTTGTGCTGTTTTTGACTTAATAGTTAGGCCAACGATAAGTGTCATTTTGGATTGAGATAATGTTATCTGGTTAGCTAACTATCTGGTCATCTGGTCTCTCTTAAACAACAAGGCTTGTGATATTCTATATTTTTCTTATAGTCAACAAATCCCATGAAACACCAACAATGAACTGATGCTTCTAGTCTGTAGCCAAAGCCTGATATAGATTATTCCTCTGTGCCTTAGAGCTCCATTGTTGTCGAAAAACTATTAAAAACACATCGGTGAGCCACACTGTTGCACTGGATGACATGTTCCTTCATTACCATGAACACACAGAACTGTAGTTTATTCTAAGTCAATCCTACATACAACATCCTCCTGCTGTAGCCTTACAAATACAAAAAATTACAAAAAACGACATTATTTCGAGTATGTCGTTTACATGGGTGCTGATGGAACTATGCCATCTATATTTCCATTTAACATGATATTGAGCACAGCCCAATTGACCGACGATGCCTCCTCCACGTTACGTTACGACACCAGAGCTTTCCTCCACTATTAGTAATATTAGTAGTAATGGGTGCATGGGTTGTCAAGTAGGTGGACTGACCAAGTATATATTACAGTCCAGGTAAATGAAATGTTGTATAATAACAGCAAGATTGCTTGCTTTAATAAAAACTGTGAGCTGGCTAACAATACCAAAAGGTAGCTGTTTGTTGAGGTTAACTGAGCTTACTCTACTCAAGCTACAACTCCTTTGCATTTCAGTAGAGACAAGATCCAGAAGGACGAGAACTAAAGACATGACAGACTCCTCACAACATTACTAAAATTTACCTAAATGAACCAAACGTGCAGCAGGTATATGTGTATGAATATGGTATTGATTTTAAAATCAGCTATCTGTTCTTTTCGCTTACTTGTTATTTCTGACATTTTTTTGTATACAGCCTATTTTCCAGTGGACCTCCATGATGGCGCCAGCTGTGGTTGCTAGGAGATTTGTGCCACAACTGCACAGCCCTCATATAGAGAAAGGGAGAGGTATGATGAAAAAAAAGACAGAAAAAAGACAAAGGTGGGGATTAAGGGAGCTAAATACAGCTACAGCAAGACAAAGATCAAACTTGCAGACATTGAAAAGCACATATGAAAACTAACGATCGACAGCTAGGACATTTTCGTACAAGGTGTGCCTTGCTATAAAAGAACTGCAAAAGAAATCTAAAATAAAATTTTAATGACACGATTAATGCAGAACAGTTGCATCAGAATCTCACTACCTATCTTGTCTCTTTACACACACAGACAAACCACAAGAATCACAAGTTTTCTACTTCCTAATCCAGTTTTACATACGCCTTTATAGTAATGTATCGATAATCTGTCCTGCAGCTAGGGTTAATGCAGTAAATATACAGTCATCGTTCACTAAGAAACAGCTAAAAACCTTGATGCAGTATGGAGTGATGACACTAAGACTGACACGGGTGTAAATCAAAACCTTAGTATGGCAAAAATAGCTAAGTAGAAAAGATCATACCATCAGAGAGCCATGGGGGGGAGACACTTTGCATATGGAGATGAACACAGTGGAAAAGCTACGGGGAGGGGGAGTTAGGAAGTGAGTAGGGTATGTGGTGAATGAATGCAGAAACAGAATGAGGTGTTGGACGTATGTGTGTGGGGCAAAAAGCAAGACTGTCAAACACTCTCACACACATTTCTAATCTACCCTCCACTCTAACCCCTTTGTTACTGGTGAGAGACTGACCAAGTGAGAGAAGAGAATGAGGTCATATGAGGGATGCAAATGTTAACACGCACACCTCATACACACAAACACAAAGAGAACAGGTTGAACAGTTTGGAAACTCCCTTAGTAAGCAAAAATGAATGCAATAAAATCTAAATAAAGTCACTGAAAGCCATTGTTGACTTATCTGTATGAGTGTGTGTGTCTCAGGATTTGGGCTTGACAACGACACCTTCACTCGTCTTAATGGCACTTTGCAGTATGCAGGGAATGCAGACACACACACAAAACAAAAAAACAAAACAGTGGCCTCCATGCCAGAAACATTAATCACTCTACCCGCCAACCCCGTCGTCGCCACGGAAACAGTCTGACGATGGGTTGTCATGGAGATCTGCCAGGAAGATCAATGGGCTGGGGAGCGGGTGGAGGTGGTGGTGTCTACGGACACAGAATAGTGAGTGTGGCCAGGTCAACGAGACACGTGGCTCTGGGGGCTGCGAGCCGCCTGGGGGAAATCGATGGGGCCAATAACCAACCGGCTGAGGAGAAGCTCCAGGAAATGATGGGATGTAACCGCTGCGGTGCTGAGCTCAGCACAAAACAAAGGAGCTGTCAGACAAATTATGCAAAACGGGGAAGATTTATCCGTCCGCCGTGAGGAGGAGAGGGCTGTGACAGGGCAGGGAGGCTCGTTTCAACCGGCTTCAACCGCCTCGCCCCATGGGACGGGGCAAGAGCGGGAGAGGGATGGAGCAGAGGACAAAATGCTAGAGTGATAGCGACAGAGTGGTAGAGGGCAGGACAAAATGCTACTGTGGCAATCCAGAGCCAAGTCCTCCACCCTGGGGAGTGGAGGCAAGAGACTGAGGGAGGAAAAAGTGACACATCTGCGAGAAAGTGTTTGTTTCAGTAAAGGCCTCTGCTCTCCATTGACTGTGGATCACTCTTAGCTTCTCTTGGGCTCCCCAGTTGCCGCCCCATGGATCATCTGTTTACCCAGACACACGCTCGCGCTCAAATTCAGACCAGGTACAGACACACAGATACACACTCACACACTCTGAAAAAACAAAACACTACAACATCACCAGCCACTGATACACAAATCACATCAAAAGATCAGATGGGTGATGAATGAGAGAGGATGAGTGCTGGTGGAGATCTAGAGAGAGAGGCAATGGGGAGGAATGTTGCTGACCACTAAAGGTGGCGATACACAGGGCAACTTCTAGAGGGGCAGCAATGTCCAACTCAAATGCTGCTTTATTTCGTTTGACTTTTATTCACGTTTAACTTTGACTTTTCACCCACTATATTGTCATGTGCATCACCACACTAACTCGAAACACCTATCTCTGAATGACCTATGCACTATAAACCTCCCCGTGTAGAAATCTGTTACATGGGGCAGTGTAAAATGTGTGTTTATGTTTGCAAAATCAAGACTAAGACCCCATTTACACCTCGAATTAACATGCAATCTGTATCTGGATAATCATATCAGCTCACTGGCCTTTGCATTTAGACCTGGTATCAATAAGCGTTCTTTTTTATCTCAGTCGGATCTCAATATGCAAATTAGGTTGAACAAATGTGGCATGTTCCAGGTCAATGGAAGGGATGCTGCTGTATGGGCTCTACGTATTTTTCCTTTGGAAGGGCTCCTCTATAGCTTTGCACAACAGGAAGAGGTAACCTTTCAACTTGTTGGGTGCATTTTGTTCTTAAAGCCTCAACAAACATGGTGAACAAGTATTTCACTATTACATTAAATATTCTTGACTAAATAAGCAACAATCAAGTTAAGTTAAAACTCAGCTAATCTGTTTAATCAGGATTGTGTGGGTGTGGTTTGATCAACACTGCTGGCAACATAAAAAAGGCAAACAACCCCAAAGCTGACATCACATTTTGATTCAAATATTGCTAAATCTTTATGGGTGCATGGAAGTACACATCACCTTTTTCCAGCTGAGCCCTGCCCATCTCAAACCAGTGAGAAGAGCACTGAAAATACAGCACAGACAGAAATCTCTAATGTGAAATAATTAAAACCGTTCTAACATTTGCTGAAAATAACTGTGTTCATGTGTGACCCCTGCGCTCATAGTGAGAAGCTCATTGAGAAAATATGTTTTCAGGGACTTCAAGGATGTACAGACTGCATTTACACCTGGCAGAGATCCGATCGTAATGCGAGCCAGACCGCCTCCAAAAGTGGTTTGGACAATCTGTTCGCATTCCAATTGCAATGCCTAAGATATCCAGACACAGATCACATGTTAATACCATGTGTAAATGGGGTCTATGGGATCTACACTGTCAATATCACCCTGCTTTGATATTTTCACACTGTGACATCTTCACTTCTCTGGATTTTAACTTTTGTTTGTCTTATATCTCCCACTACAGCTTAAAATAAGCCACAATATACTGTGTATATTGTATTTGTTGTTCTTGGAGTATCAGCAAAGACAATAACCTAAAGTAAGACCAAGTTTGCTAACCTGTTCCAGTGCTACATGCTATAGTAAGGGGTTTCCCAGTGCAATCTTGTCTAAAGTGTTGAGTGCTCTGTGTCTCTCTTCCTCAGCTGCCTCCCTGCCTGTGTACATATGGTGGTGTGTGTCACTAGTGTAGTGAGGTGCTATGTGGGATGCCAGTGGCCTGCATGCTGGTAGATAAGAGGTTGGTAGAAGGGCGGGTTTACCTGGTCCAAGGTAGAGTACCTTGACTTGAGCGTGATGACCTCATCCAGGTGAGCCCTGAATTCTCTCCGTGAGGCCTGGGGGAAGCCACAGGATAGTCACTCACCTTCATGCCACACACGCTCTCACACAGGTGCAGGCAACAGGCATGCACACCCACTCTGATCAACACAACATATCAGTTAGTGGTGCTTTTAAAACACAGTTGCTCACGCAGTCTCTTCATTTTATACACAAACGCACCAAAAGCACACACACATGCCAGAACTAAGCCAGTACTAACCTGACACACATTCTGCAATCGGATCAAAGGATATTTGAAAATAAAAAGATGTGGCAAACAACTCACTAGAAAACACTAACCACCAACAACACAAGAAAACCAAAGATGGATGAAGAACAGAACCAGTTCAGTGGATTTGACAACAGTTCCAGTGGAATGCTGCTACTGTGGACACATCTCTCTATTAGTGTGTGTGCAAGTGGAAGTTAAGAAGTAAACCCAAGTGAGTGCTTGACCCCTGGTCATACCCAAGACCTCTGTCTGGCAACATGTGACCAGCTTAGAGGGGAGATACAGATTACAAGTGATGGCGCTACAGTAATCCAATTACACTGACCTGTTTGGTACTGAACTTTAAATAATACTGCTAAGAGAACAATAACTGGAAAAGAGGCTTTTTTGCCATATTGATTTAGATCTGGAATAAGGTAAATAAAACTCAGTTATTTCAAAACATATGTGATGGCACTGAACAGCCTGACCAATACTTGATTTTTTAGGCCAATACTAATATCAATATCTGAGAGTTTAAAAACCAGATAGTGATATATAAGCTTATATGCGTTTTTTTAACATGACCACAATAAAATGTCTGCTAAGGATCTCTTAAATTAGGTTATCAAAGGATTGTGACCAAGATACAGTATGTGCTGCAAATATACTAGTACATTTTAAACAAACAACTTCACCGGAAATTAAACAAATGTAAATAAAAACTATAAACAACAACATAGATTCTACAAAAATACATCAAAATTGAGAATTAAGGAAAATATAAAAATGAAGCCTATAAACCTTTAAAATATATAAATAATAAAAATAAAAATAATTATAATAAACTTTTTGAAATATACTTAACTGGGCAACCCAGCATCATAAATATGAATTAAATTACCTTAAACATACTGTATAGTGTATTTGACATTTCTGTATTACAATTTCTTGTTACTCATGGCTGACATACAGTACATGGCAATACCAATATATGCGTGAAAAGATAAAATCGGCTAAAAATTGTGGCCTGGCAGAAGTATTGATCAAGCTCTATAACATATTACAAGTAATGTGACTACAGTAATCCAATTACATTAATGTAACCTGTTTATGAACATAGGACATTCATTGCATTACAATTAATTAATGAAATTAAATTGAACATTACCTTCCACCACCTTTGAGATGGACATTATATTTTTAAGCCTGCTTCCAAACCCTTTTCCAGATTTCATTACTGTGCAATTACAGCTAATCAATGGATTCTAATATCACATTGGACAAGTGTCAGCACTCTTCCACGCCCTTGCGCTGAGGCCATGTCTTTATCACTTACAGATCAGAGTCATTGGGTCCTGACCAGAGTAACAAGCACAGGAGAGCTGCAAAGGCTTACGGCACATTTACCGGGCCTTTTCTCTGTTGCAAGCTGCTGTGTGTGTGAGTGTTAAAGGAACTGAGGTGTGTACACAGAGGGAGAGAAATGCCACTTTGTTTGTGCAAGCAATATCACTTTCATTCAAATACATAATTCAAGCATCTTTCAACTTCAATTCTGAGGTTGAAACGCAGTTGAGGAATATGCCAAGTGATGGAGGTTTGTTTATTTTGGAGCGTGTGTGGAGTGTGGAAACAAGGCGAGGGTTAGATACAGTACGTGTGCCAGAATGAGGGCAACAGGACATTTTACTACAAGACAAAATCAGAAAAGAAAAACACAACAAGACCACATCCATACAAAAACAGAGAGGAGGAACAGAAAGGATTGTGGGTAGTGTGTAGAAAACCACAGAGACAGCAGGAGGGCAGCAGGCGGGACAGCACACACACACACACAGGGTAAAGGATAGGAAGTTTAGGGGGGAAGCAATCATGCCAGGAAGGAAGTAAGAAGTGTGGTTGGAGAGGGAGGGAGTAGAAACCGATGCCATGATGACGGCCGTAATGATGCATTAGAACTCATGCAGGAGTACCTCAGCAATGCTTAGGGTGGATGAACAGGAGGGGAGCCGCGCCTGGTGCCGCGAGAGAGAGGAAGGGAGAAGAGAAGAGGGTTAACAGAGCCAAAGCCAGGTTGAGCGGAGGACAGAGGCACACAGAGACTGACGGGTGAAGCAGACCGCGCCCTCTGTCTTTCAGGAGGGCATCTGCATGACAGGTCTCTGTGTGACTGTCTCTTATGGGCCAAGGCAGCCAAGGGCATGATGGACAGGACAGGACAGGACAGGACAGGACAGGATAGGACAGGTCAGGACAGCAGGTAGGAGTTGCATGGGGATTCACTCCCCACCAAAACAATAGGAGAACAGGTTTCACAGGAAACATCACACATTTTGAACATTGCGTCTATTTTCATCTTGACAAATGCAGTTTAAATTTACGTGTATCAAGTGTGTCTGTTTACATTCACGAGATAGCTAAATAGAATCCACATGTCCTCTGTTTATACGTGAACATCAAAGCTTTTACTGCCTGAGAAGACAGTTATAGAAAATCAACCTAGCTTATAATGGGACGAGTATCTTTCTGTTGAGTCCTTTCACAGAGATTTGAATGAGTGGTTGCAATGCTACTTTATCATCCCATTCTTGTGTATGTACTCATCTTAATCCAGGATGTAAGTGCTCCTTGTAAGCTCAAACATTTGAGTCTGGAAGACGCATGTACCATGTGTACTTTGCTCTCTTGGTTAGAGTATAAATATGAACCTATAAACAGACTCCTTTTCCTTGTGGCTTTTGTTGTATGTTTGAAAAAGACAGCACAAAGCTAATTTGCATTTGCATTTTTTGCATTTTCAATGCAACTGTCAATCACTGATCCAAAATATCTCCATCTTAATATCCCTTCTTCCCACCATGTTGCACACAGACATCTAACATGACATGAAAACCAGAAATCATATGGGAAATAAAATGAGCCAGGAAAATGCAAAGTCATTTATTTCTAGCACCCAAAAGTATCACCTATTACTGCTCTACTGGGGTCAGCTATGGCTGAAGCATTTCCATTCATGCTGTGGTAAGGCACTTTTAATAACAATGCCTCCACCAAAAGGCACATGAAGACTTTTTATTACCTACACTAATGAGGTTGGAAGGAGGTTATGTTTCTGCCTCTTTTAACAAGATATTTCAGGAAATTGCCCACAGATTCCCCTAAATTCTGCTGTTACATCAGATTTTAGAGGTGGTCAGGATCTGGATTTTTGTTGTTTATTAACCATAGCCATTATGCTGTTCATTTACTGGTGGGAGAGTCATTCACTATGCCCAGGCTGTACAGCATTTCATTCACGTTGTATTTTGTCAAAATATCAGAAACAAAAACACAACACAAACATGGCCATCTTCGTTGGCAGAGGTTTTTGCTTGTCCAAGAGCCTTCCAGCTCAAAAATGACATATCACTGGGAAATCCATTTAAAAATATCACATCTATTCCTGGCAAAATAATGTCCTGCACTGAAGCCAAGCTCACTATGAATTATAACTAAAGTCATTAGATAATTACCGACCTTTCCTCATGAAACAGTAACATTTTAGACTATATAATAAATTGCCTTTTTAAAGTGGGGCTGTCAAGGAGATGAGCATACCATCCCTCCTAAGTGAAATGCTGTAGATTCACACTAGTTGCCCTCATGAAACTCACTGCCCAGATAATGGACACTGGCAGGAAACCACAGGAGGTTACAAATTGAAACTCGGGAGTGAACTACACAAGGATCTCCTAAATACTATAGCAGCAAGGTAACACTGTTAAGAGAAAGCTCAATCCGCCAACATTGAATGAACCTTTTTGTAGTCTCCAGTCCCACCACACACTAAGAAGATATTGAAGAAGATGATTTCTGGATACTGACATCCTCCAAATTCCAAATTGAAGTATTCTGTAACCATCAACTGCACTTGTAAAACCTCTAAGTGTAGTATTTATCATAGTAGTAGTTATACCATCTTTCAAATTATACTGATGTCCATTGGTAGCTGCCACAGTGTTGTTTTTGACATTACCACAAGGATGGGGTGCCAAAGTGTAACAATTGTGAAAAACAGACCAGAATTTCCCTTAAACTGGCACTGAGAAAGGAACAACATTGCTTTTTCTCTACCTACAGCACCGAGTTATCTTACATGTCTTTTGACATACAAAACAACAATGTAACACACTCACAGTCATGAATATCTGTTATTAGATTACACTTTCCTCATGTCTAAACTGAATTATAGATTCAGTTTGATCAGCGTAAACATCTTTTGAATGATATCATACACTCTGACTGTGCAGGATTCTGATGAGTTACTGTCTTTACTTGTCAAATTAAACTTGGGTGCTGTCAGTGCTTTAAACTGATTTGAAGTTTTGTGCTTGCGTTTTCAAAATGGCAAGTTAATGAAAACAGAAAGCTTGCTCCCCAACAGCTCCCCTGTCAATAAATAAAGGCGAGAAAGAAGCCACACTGGAAAAGCCAAACAACCAGTAACCTCAGCTAACCAGAAGCATGTGCTGCGTGCTCCATCGTGCAGCCCTGGTCATTCATCACTGCCCTCCTATGGCCTTCTCCGTGTCTACATGTATCAGAAATTAATGAACTATTGAGTGAGCTGCTAGCGTGGCAGAGAGTGAGCGCTAACACAGCTGATTTGACAGGCCCGTGTTATGCTGCTCACCAGTTTTCCCCGCTTCTCATCAGCAGCCAACATGGTGAATGAGCACGCTCAGTACAGCTGGTCAGACAGTCTCATCCATTCCTCTTACTGCCTTTAATTTCCTGCCTGTCTTCTCCCCCTCTGCTCTGTCTGTCTGTCTGTTTGTCTCTCTCTTTCTGTCTCGCTATTTTAAAGCTCTCTTGTACTCTTTCCAGTCTCTCTCCACTACCCTCCAGGCAAACTCTCAGAGTCAGTGGGCGTGAGTAACTCGAGACGAATATAATATAGCATACAATGCATGCAAACTTCACACATACAGATGCATGTTCGTAATGCACATGTGTTGTGTGACACACATTTAAACACTCTTTGACATTGATATATACAGTCTGTACTTGTAGATATCTACAGTATTTATTTTAATAACAAAAAAATTAAAAACCCAAATAGTACACACACTCTGTACACACATGAATAAGCACACTGGACTCAGCTGAAGTGATTTTGACTTCAAGCCTTTAGCTATTTGACCCAAATGGTCTATGAGTGCTACGAGCCAAATAAAGCAAGGGAGGGGGCTGAATGTGTGTACATTAATCAGAGACAAAAGAGCACTTTTCTTTTAGCTGTAGCTACTTTAATTTGGTCTCTGCAACAATATATCACACATATTATAATACACACTGTATCCCATACGACCCAGCTATCCCAGCTGTCCCTCCGCACCTGACATTTAACAGGGTAGGATCATTCTTCACAGCTAAATTAGTATCAAACTGCCTTTTCCATCCAGTTATTGAAAGCTGTTGTCTCTCTCGTTAACAGAGAGGAGGATATAAGCTCCAGCCCCCCCGGGCCACGTAAAGATTGGACTAAGCAGATTTTCAAAAAGGGAAAAAGAGCAGTACACTGCAAAAATCTCCTTAAGAAGTAATTCTGTGCTGGGACTTTAAAGTCTTATTTTTTAAAAACAAGTAAAAAAAAAAATGCAATAAGGATATTATACTGTGTCTCCAATGCCAGTCAACTTGTTTCACGTATTTTCTAAAATCAATGTATTTTATCAATTTCCCTCAATTGTAGTGCAGCAATGTGTTGTTCTGTCTAGTTTCAACACACAGACGCTTCTTGAAACAAGCTGATTTCACATTTTTTATAGGAATAGTCAGACATTTTGGAAATACGCTTATTCGATTCCTTGCTGAGAGTTAGATGAGAAGATTGACACCACTAATGACATATAACGTGTTACTTGGTGAGCTTTACAGATGCTGGTAGGTGTATTTTGTTACCTTTGATATATTTTTGTTATAGTCAGAAATTACTTGAAAAGGAAGTGTGTTGCAGTATGCTGAACACATAGATTTTTGGTAAACCAAATCCAAACATATCATTTTGAATTTTGTTGACCTGTCCTAACATTACCTATATCCATTTTTTGGTGTCTGTGTAAAACAGCTGGAATCAACAACTTTGTAGTGCAAACAGAAATAAAAGGCATTGCATGGATCTATTCTTCACACACTGTGGGAACCTTTGTTTAACGTAGCATCGATAAAGCTGCAAATTTATCGCTGTACCTGACACATCGGTAGAGTCTCCTCCACGGCTACATCAATATCCTGCTGCTTCTCCTTGTCAGCTCTTTAAAGCCGTCATGGATTTTGAAGGTGCTGCTTCCACACTTCTTCATCCATATTGCCCTCATTTCCATTTACAGTAGCACTCCAGCTAAGCTGCTATGTTGGTGACTGGAGGGAAGCACATGATAACTCCAGGGACAAGGAATAACAGCGTAGGTATCAGGATCAAGGGGTTTCTTATTCCTTTTTACTGTAAGGTGCTCTGGATAAAAGCAGCAGCTAAATCAGGAAGGGAAATGTGGATGGAGTGGCTTCAGTTTCTGAGAAGATGACTGGCTGAGTGCTTGACTTAAGCACTGATGAAGTGTGGAGTCCTGTGAGATTGCTACATTGTCGCGCTTGCTCGTGCTCATCCTCCATTGTCTTTTTTTATGTATGTGTAATGTCCACCACCATCTAACACTGTAGAAACATCATGGCCACAATATCAGGCACATGAGCCCCTTCATCCTTCCTCCCCATCCTCCTCTTCTTGTCCTGGAGCCCCCCTGCTAGTTTATGCAAGTCAACAGTCCCACCGCTACATTACTCACCCTTCTACCCCCTAAACTCATCCATGGCCTGACAGCGTACCTCCTTTGGGCATCATCATCATCATCCTCATCATCAGCAGCAGCAGCAGCACACATGCACAAATATGTATGCAAGAGCACATTATTATATTTACAACACACACTGTACACGCAATGCATCCATCCCCATTTCCACTCAGCTAATAATACAAAATCCTTCACTTATTAAACAGGCACACAAATTACTTGTAAACATTCTCTCAGATATGCAGGAGGAAAGACATTACTTACCATCTTCTGCCTGGAGTCGGAACAGAATGAGCTCCCCGGCACATGCACACAAGAACACACACACACACAGACACACAGACACTTGCACACACACACTTTTACACACTCACTAACTGGGAGAGGGTGAGCAAGGGAAGGGTGCGTGAGAGAGTAAGAGGGAAAGAGAGAGAGAGAGAGATAAGAAGGGAAAGGCAGGAGTGAGAAGGGCGCACAAGAGAGCGAAAGAGCAGCAAGGAAATGCAACAGCCAAAGAGACAATAAGGAGGAGGAGAAAGAGGAGGAGGAGGAGGGTATATAGCTGCACATATGGTGCTATGTGCTGCGTTAAATCATACACGCATGACTGAGGTCTGTGTGCGCGCATGTCTGTGTGAGTATGTGTGTGCATTTCCCATGAGCTTCCCGTTTCTATTGGGGGAAATGACGGATGTGACTCTTTCTCCCTCAGTCTTTATCACGTCTCCCCTCTTCACTTGGCCTCTCTTTCTGTCGTTTTCACACTGATTTGAGATGATGGAATCGGGGGGGGAGAGAGAATGCCCAGGCCGGAGCTGATATGAGGAGAGCCGCTGGACTCGCCCTTGGGGATGGACAGATGGACGCAGATAGACAAACACAGACCGAGCAGCACAGGCCTAGCTAGCCAAACCGTCCTCCGTTTCCTGTGTGTTCCTTTCCTTCATTTTCATTTACATCCATCTCTCGGTCCCCACCTCCCACTCTCTTTCAGTCCCTTGTCCTCTCTAACTCATTAGCTCTGTCCCTTTCTCTCTCGTTCACTCCCTCCCACTCTCTGTTCCTTCTCTCCTTCTCTCTCTCGCCTTTCTTTCTCACTCACTCCATAATAAATCCTCCACACCTCCAGCCGGCCAGGGGATGAGGAGTCACTTTTATGAGTCTTACTGCACTGGAGGAGGACAATAACACATATCTAGTAGTACTGCTGCTTTGCTGTGGACACACACACATACGCCAACAGACACACAACTGGTCAATACTGTCAGGTAAAACCAAACGTGAATAATTTCAGTAGAGCACAAAGGCATATAACAAGTCCTATCTATCGTTTCCACAGGGGAATAAACCTGTAAGGAATGACGACACAGGCTGTAAAACAGTGCTGGAGCGTCACACTGCGCCAGGCCTCGATGTCCTCATCTCAGCAGACCAACAAAACCATCCAGCCACACACTCACTCAATGCGGTACACATAAACACATTCCAATGTCATGGAAATAACAAAGAAAAGATGGCAGAGCACAAAAATTAAGTAATAATCTTTGTCTTTCGTAGACTCTGCAGCATCCAGAGTACTTTTTAAAATGACCATGTTGCCTTTACCTATTAAACAGGTGACAAAAAAGAAAAAAAGTGTTTTATTAGAATGCTGGGCCTCCAGAGCAGCTTCAGTGCTCCTTGACAAATATTCACAAGTGCCTAGGACTCTACTGATGGATGAACACTATTTTTTATTAGATCTCCACCTTTTATCTTATTTTGAAAACTTGACAAATATCCATTAATGCATATGACAGGTACATATAACAGGTATTCTGAAATGACTTTCCCCCTATTATATCACATTTTTTCATGGGGACAGACAGAGGCATGCATTAATGTCTGTATATGTGATGAGTGAATCTGTTAGAATGGTTTCTCTGCTGATTTACATTCTGAAATTCAATATATTAGAATATTTGAACAATAATAATCAAACCATTCAGTGAACCCTCCTGCTCTGTATGGAAGCATCTGCATTCATTATGTTTTTCCACTCATTCATTAATAAATGTCCTTTAATTTTTCACCCATCTGAACATAACTATAGTTTGTTCATATGTGAAATGCGTAATAATAATAATAATAATAATAATAATAATAATAATAACAACAACAAAAAACTAAAACAAATATTAATAGCATGTGTCCATATACATACAAAGTATTGACACTCAGAAATGTGCCAGACTGGTGAGTAGTGGGACTGGAACTTCTGTATATTCTTTCCCAAACAAAAATGGACACACACACACACACACACACACACACACACACACACACACACACACACACACACACACACACACAAACACAAACACACACACACAATCCCAAATCCCCAGCAGAGGACAGCACCTTGACAGTGCAAGCTAAGCCATGCACCCAGCGGACACTAGTACTGCACTCCAGCAGAACACACCCTGCTTCATCCTCACAGTTCAAAACAGGGCCAAGGGGACAGTGGGGCCACAACACACACACAAACACACATGCATACACATATTTTCTACTGTAAATTCATAGTTATGGACAGTACAGAGTCAAGTCTCCTGTACTGTTCTGCGTTGCAGGAGGAGAAGCTGCCGTACAGGCTGTAGATCATTGATCTGTCACACTACAGCCGGCTGATTTGACATTGGAACGGTGCTTACGCATATAGCTAAGGCATAAATCATTCATCTCCCTGTCTGATCACTTCACTCTGCCAATGATCTTCTGTCACTACTCATTGGCAAGTGATGATCCCGTGATCTGTGTACAGATCCGGCCTAAGTCAAACAGCATGTGTACTTTTTTTTTTCTTGTTTCACACACCATGACTATCACATTTTTTATGAGTGCTGTGAAAATCCTGCAAGGGACAGATTACCAAGACTGTTCAATAGCCAAGCTGTATTTGTGACTCTGAGCATAGTGAATCTTGATTAACCAAATGCGGAATAGAATCAAAGTAAACAAACAAACAAACTAACAAACTGTGTGATTGTACCCATAATCTACTTTAAGTACTAGGTGGGTAAGGTTTACAGAATAAAGGTGTTGAAATGATTTGTCAAATAATCATTTAGTTAAAGAAAATTAATGAGCAACAATTTCAAATATTTATTGATTGTTTAAGTCATTTATTAAGCACAATGCCTGCTCGTTTCAGCCTCTCAAATGTGAGGATCTGCTGCTCTTCTCTGTTTGAAATCACAATCTCGGAACTTGTGACAACATTTTTTTTACTATTTTCTGTCATTTCATAGAATAAGCAAATGATTAATTGAAAAAATACCTGGCAGATTAATTTGGTTCTGTAGATAATCATTACTTGAGGCCCTAGTTCAGATAGTGTCAGATGAGTCAATCACAGAAAAGCATGCTACAACTTACCAAAATACTAGTTACTAATACTAGTTACTAATATATAGTAATATACTAGTAAATAGCACTCTTATCTAGCAAACCTACTTCACAACATACTCAAAACAGGTTAAAAATGCTCTTATTTTCCATTAGTATGTATTACAGGTCTGGTACGCATGTATAAATGAATATATTAGCTTGCCTGTTTGCACACATGTGCGCATGATAATATTATTTTGTTTTGGCTTGTGGCAGTGACTAGAATGGCAATATGTGCATGGTGAAGGTCATGGAAGTGGAGTGGACTGAAATGCACTACTGCACTGTGACTCATTTCCCACATTCCAGTGAAGGAGGAGCTGATTTCCATAAGCCTTGGCTCCAAAGCCATACATTCAACCATTAATCAAAAAACTTCTACAAGACCAGTGCAAAGTGAGGCAGTGTCCTTTAGGTGCACAGCCAGCACCTGAAAGAGTTTGTGCAAAGGCACCATGGGTGAGTGAGAGCACTGAATACTTTAATCAAAATAAATGCTAATATCAGTCAAGTTGATGGGATGTTTGGAACAGTATACAATACACACAGTGTAAATAATGTTAGCAATTTCAGATGCATAAAGGTGAAAGCTCTGATGGAAAGGGGAGAGTAGATGAAAAGGGCAGAAGACAGGCTAAAGAGGCATTATTATTTTAGGCCTTAAATTCACATTAAAAATTAGGTAAAACTTAATTTGCGTGGTCTTATATTGGCTTATTATCAACTGACAAAAGGAAGGTATTCAAGCGCAAATACGTTGGGCTTGTGGGAGCCTTTTAACAACAGGAGAACAATCTCATAATGTTTGTAAAAACCCTCTGTTCTGAGTTCTGATCAGTCACACTGGTTTACCTGACACTACTAATATGTAATCAATAAATGAGGGTTTGTTAGAGCAGCTAGTGGGTGTGACAGTACCACATAACGGTAAAAAATAAATAACCACAAATCTTCCAACTCAAGCAGTCTGCATCTGACAATTCCACAGAGAGATTGATGACTTGACTGGGGCGTCTCTGATGAATATTTGAATAATCAAACTTAAAAACAGGCTTTTACAAGCTTGAAGAGATAAAAGGATTCAGTATTTCAAGAAAAAAGCAATTATAGAAAAGCAAGATAAAAATAAACATAAGTTGTGTAACAGAAATGTTTTCTTTTTTATTAACTGTCTTATGATGATTTGTCATAATTACCTAAGATTTATATTTGGACTCCCTGGGGTATCCTGACCCCCAAGTTAGGGCAAAGTAGATCCACTTATGGGTCAAATTGCCAGCTGACCTACAGTAACAAACTGCCATTGTGGATCTACTGTGCAGTTTGCTGCCAACAACTGCAGACGTTTCCAGTGGACTACTTTATTCAGTAGTCAGTGAATAAAAATATGAGAAGTACACCCAGGTTGACGAACATTTCCCTGTATCAACGTTGGACTATTCATTTAAAGTGTAACCGGAACTGATGTTTTGAGCTTGGAAGATAATCCTACATCTTATATTATACACTCATAAAACAACAAAACATGACAGAAAAGCTGTGGTACTTTTTGTGATTCTGTCTCAGCAAACAAACATAAAAAAGAAAGAAAGACACAACCCCAACACACACACACACACACACACACACACACACACAGTGTCAGCCATCCTCTGAATCAAAGCCCCATCTCCCATATGCTTCATTAATCCAAACTCACCATTACATAACTGTACTAAATGCTCACAAGAGTGGAAGGGTACAGCTACCCTCCCTGTATCTTGTGCACGTGTGTGTGTCTGTGTGTGCACAAGTAAGAGACAGTGGGACAGAAAAAGAAAATCTGGTTACATGAATGGTTGTAGAGCTGCTCAGTTTGTAATCCTTTTGTATCTGCTTGCATTTGTGGGCTGCAGGCTGTGTATGTGGTGCATGTGAGAGTGAGACAGCCGCTTTCTCCCTTAAGGATGATTTTATGTGTCCAAATTTACTGTATGTGTGTGTGTTGTGTGTATTCCCAGTTGTTGCTCTGCAGACAGACAGGTTTGGACATCAAATGTGAATCTGCGCTTCTCTGTGGTCTAGAGGCACACCCTCAGGCTTTATAATAATAATAATAATAATATCTTTATTTATAGAGCACTTATCAAAACAAAGTTACAAAGTGCTTCACAGAGCAAGCAAGGAAAACATAAAACATAACATAAAAACAAATAAAACACAGCAGTAATAGAAAAAAAATATTAAACCAACCATAATAAATAATAAAAACTAGAATCAGATGAAATCTGGGAAGGCGGTGCAATAAAAGTACGTTTTAAGCTTAGATTTAAAAGAAGCTACTAACTCAGCCTGTGATCAATAGGAAAACCTATGAGAATCTACAGAGTTCCTTTTGACACATACACGCATACTGTATTTATGCATGTTTGTATTTGGCAGAGAGCGTTTCCTTGCTTGGGCTTGTATGGGAACCGCAGCAGCAGCTCTGGCGGTGACAAGATTAAGTTTTACTCCATACCTTCTCCTCTCAAAGCCACCACGCAGCGGTGCCAACAAGACCCAGCTAACAAACTAAAACAGCCCACAGTGGCACATGAAATGCACCAGTGAACAGAGCCATTCTGGCTCTGGCTCCGGGGACATTGTGTACATACTGTCGGCAGCCGCTTGCAACGTGGGAATTTCATAAAACATATGGCAGCTTGTCCCTGGGAAACAGGCTGTGTCAGAATCTAAACAAGCTAAGAGCTATAACTAGAGAAGCCATTAACTGTCTGTTATCTGCCACGCACAAAGAGACACATGTCCAGACACGCATGTCACACACAAATGCTGACAAATGTGGTTGGCATGTGATCGTGACAGGATAGCGATGCCCAAATTGGGTCGTGACAAAGAAAGGCTTCAGTGGAGAGACAGATGTGAGTGTGTATTTCTATGTTGATGATGGGCGAGGACTACCTCACTGCATCAGTGAAGCCAGTAGCAGCACTGGGACAGCAGCAGTATTAAAGCTCCCCACTGTCCAATTATTTACAACTCTACACTCTGATGCCCAGCTGAGGTCAAAAACACCTTGGCTAAGTCTGAGGCTCTCTAATCACGATCATTCGTACAAGCTGTGAACACCATAAGGTGGGGCGCAGAGTACAGTGTAGAGAAAAAAAGCGGATAATGCAGGGAAATTTTAAAAATAAAACAAAAAGCGGAGCGTCATATTTCCGTTTAGCACAAAAGAAAGCACTGGCAATTGACCTCCTGCAGAGAAGAACACTAAAAAGAAGCCAATGGTCAGTAAGGGTTTAGGTGCAGGAAACCTTTTTCATTATTTTCCGGTCACTTTCAGGTTACGTTACCGTCAGCTGTCATCTCATTGGTTGCTCACTGAAAGTTCACTGAGAAACAAGGTCAAAGGTGTAACTGAATGAACTTTCAGCACACAGGTAAAGTATAAAATCCAAGTGGCATGCTACACCCAAAGCAGCGTTGCTGCAATGTTTGTAAAACAACGGTTCAAACAAGAGCAGTACAATTCTGCCACTGATAATGTGCCTAAGTCAGACATGTTTTTCCAATTTTATTTGATATAGTGAAACTCCATTGTACAGACATTTTCGGTAACACCACAGCAGGTTCAAGCCTCACAAAAGCTGTGGCTGGGACCTGGGAATTCACCATTTTCCCCACTCTCTGTGCCATCTCATTACTTGCTGCTCAGTTCTCCACAGCTTGACCGATTTTTTACATATGGCTGAACTGCACATTTAAATATCTACATTTCTACCAGACTTTCGTTGCCAGGGTTAAGCCAGCTCTCTAGCGCTGACCTCTCATCACTCTGCGAACAACAAAACAATGCTGAGCAGAGAGAAAGAGATCTCTTCTGGCTCCACGGTCTCATGACCCGCCTATGCACCCGCCCTCCCTCCTCCACTAACATCCCATCCCTCTGTTCCTATGGCAACCCCCTCATCTATTCCCACAGCACCTGCCTGCTGTCCGGGAGACACATGGAGACATGACACTGACAGATGAGGTGAAAGAGAGAGAGAAACAGGAGACACAGAGAGAGAAAGAGTTGACGCCATTTGGCATTTTAAAAACCTGCAGGAGAGATCGGTAAAAACACAGATGGATACTTGGACATTTCATATAACAATGTGTTGCTTTTAGCATCAAGAATTGTGTATCTTTCACACTGGTAACTCAGTTAAACAGAAAACAAGTTTTCACTCCTCATCATAACCAACTGGCACCCTCAGACCCAAACTAACCTGAGAGCTGTCATCATGTGGTGCACATGGGTTACAAAAATGAACGCTAAGAGTGACAACAATAACATTTTGTGGAAAAAGAGGGATACATGTGGACAAAGTATCCCATTAAAGCTGGGACAGACAAAGCTGACTGAGGGTATATAGTTAAAAAACTATATTAAACCTGGGGAATAATTCTGTAGGCATAAGCATCCAAGTATAAGAACCACAACCTGCTGTCTCCATAAAGACACAAATATGCACGCTCACACACAAACCACAGGGGTTTTACATATAAAACACATTGAAGCAAAGACAAAACATACACTTTGCGAAGTTGAGACAAAGAGAGAACACCGGTCAAGACTGTGCGTGTGTGTTGTCTTGATGTGTACATGTACTGTAGGAATGTACTGTTTGTTTTCTTTTAGATAACTTGAACTAAAACTAAAACATAAATACAAATAAAAACACATTTCAACTATGCAAAATACAATAAAAACTAAAGTTGAGAGAAAGAAAAGAAAAACAGTAAATCCTTTCTCCCCCCAAAATAACTGAAATAAAATAATGAATCACAATCAGAAATATTTGTATTTTGATTATTAACGTGATTCCACTAAAAACCATACACAAAATAGAAAACTCTGTAGCTACAATAGCCATGGTCTGGGGAGGTAAGCACAGATAAACTGTGGGAGACAAAGAGTAAGGCTGAGCAGAGAGGAAAAAGGGCTAGGACAGGTTTAAGTTTTAGATTAAGGGAGTAAGCACTTTTTTGGCACTTTTCAAAGGGCAAGTTTTGATTTAGGATTTGGGTTTAAGGTGACATTTAAAATTTGTATCAAATTTAGGGTTAGTTTGAGGATTAAATCTGCACATTACAATACAATACAATGCATATTTGTAGCTTTAAATGGTAGCAAAAACAAACTGAATTTTAGGCTGCAATCCATCCAAAAATCCAATTTTGTAGAAGAAATCTTCTCACAACCCATGAGATTTATCTTGCAAGTAGGGTAATGATTAAATTTAATGTTGAGGATGGAGTTTATGGTCTGGGGTGAGGAAATAAACATTGCTAGCGTTAAGTCCTCACGAGGATATAAGTACAACCTTGATAAATCTGTGTTTGTCTAAATGTATATACGCGTGTGAGTGTGTTAACTGTATGTGTACTCACTTTGGGTGTGGGACAGGAAGCGGTAGAGAGGCGGGAGGTGGCCTGGGCGCGGGGTGACTCCGAGGGCGTGGTGCTGAGGGAGGCAGTATCCCTGGGCAACACCTGCACACCCCGTGAGATAATGGAGTCTGGGATCTGAGATCACACAGACACACACACACACGCACACACACAAACGTACGCAGACACACGTGCATGTAAACACCACACACCTTAAACCCATAGGCAGCACGCATACACATTCTCATATTCAAGATCCAGGAAGACACAAATATATATATATGTATATATATATATGTATATATATATATATATATATATATATATATATATATATATATATATATATATATATATATATATATATATATATATATATATATATATATATATATATATAAAGTGTCTAGACTACAAACGTATATATAGTGAGACACACAAACTAGCCGAGAGGACAAACATTTCAACATCTCTAATATGTAGTCATATGTCAAACTTAAACGACCACGCCTACTCACAGGGTTGATGCAGATGAAAGGCAAATGGCCTCAAAAATGTCACATGATGACGACAAATAATGAGATATCGGGGGGCGGAGTCTTACCAACATCCATCTGTGACTGGACAATGAGGTGGGATGTTACCCTGACAACAGAGCCATAAAGCAGGGTCCAGGCTGCAGACAGGGCAGGATAGGATGATGGGTATGGAGAGATACTTGATGTTACATGTGACTGCACAGAGTAGACACACATGATACACACACACACACACACACACACACACACACAGATGTATGAAGAGGCACCACAGTCATGCTGTATGATATACAGAGATACATGACAGACGTATCTTAAAGAAGAGGTTCACTCTTTTTCAACTCAAAACGTCTGTGCAATTATTTACACTTTTAATAACCATGATGTATCTAACTTTTTAATAACAGCAAGCTCAAAGTGTAGTCAGATGTGTCTTCGTATAAAAAGGATCAGAAAACATACTTTATATTGGGTTTCACTGACTTTACTTTTGCATAGCTTCTGGCAAAGATGTAGCAGAGAGAAATAAAGTCAATAAAACCTGAAAGAAAGTTTGTTTTGCAATTAGCTGAGTCTCAATTCAGGCCGAATCTTCCAAATGCAGCTATTGCCAGATTTTGGAGGATACAACTCGTGGTTCTTCAGCAGCCCTCAGTAAAACCGTAATCCAGGCAAATATTTAATGGAGCATTTGGGTGCTCCTGGTCAACTTGTTCTTGTTAGCGGTCTGGACATGCTGTTAATGACAGGGCTTTATAGATAAATGGAAGTCATTTTGATACTTTTACCGTACCCTTAACGTGGTAAATTAAAACATCACAGCTCATACTGTAAATTTAAATGTCATGGAACTTACCCCAAGATTCCCATTTAAACTTTGTTCACCATTTGAGAACAGAGTTTTAAAATATTAGACTTAAGAAGTGGATGAGAATCCCTCAAATAAACCATTAGTTTTGATCTATGTGAGGCTAGACTGTCGCATTAGGTGAAGAGGTGCAGGATGATGGCTATTGAGCAGGTCCAGCATCCAGCCTATTAACTGCACCAGAGCAATAGAAACGTTTGACTGTGCACTTCCTGTTTTTGAAGAAGAGATTTATCATAGATTTTGAAGGTGATTGCCCAGTTGGACCACATTTAAGCCCAGCAGGAAGCAGCAGCAGCGACATTTTATTAAGGTATGGGTTGAAAAACAGTAAATCTATCATTTCAAGGTGCTACCTGTAGCATTTTTAAACATCAATGTGTCATATTCAGAGTATTTGTGTACCTTTATAATAAGATCATGACAGCCTTTTTTAGCAGCCTGGATCAGCAGCAATTATGCTCAAAAGCTGGAAAATACAACTTTGAACTTCTTCAAAGATTGATCACATATCTAAGAAAAGTACACTGTA
The DNA here is from genome assembly GCF_020085105.1 of Siniperca chuatsi. NCBI lineage: Eukaryota > Metazoa > Chordata > Actinopteri > Centrarchiformes > Sinipercidae > Siniperca > Siniperca chuatsi. The sequence continues at coordinate 19,408,332 of NC_058057.1, forward strand.
ATTCACACATTTATACTTTATCTAATGTCAGTGTTATCAAACATCCAATCTACAGTACTTCCTGTTAACATGTACCCACATCCACAGCAGAAACATCTGCCATAGATCAAAACAACAATGTTATCTTTGTATTTTGTACTGTATGTAAACCTACTTGTGAAAATGTTAATTGTTAAACGTTAAATAAAAATAAAATAATTACATAATATTAAACCCTTAGTGTTTTAGATTGTGTAGCAGATTCTATAGATATCTGAACTACCATAAGCTAATCTCACTGGTCAACACACCTTTAAACTGCACACAATGCATTCTATCAGTAGGACAAATTGTATAAAAGATGTTACAGCTGAGATGGTACTCATCTGCTCTCTATCTTCCCTTTGTTTCCTTTGCCTTTACTGAAGAAATTAACTTCAATGGGAATAATTTCCCATTTGCCTTTTTCCTTCCTTCATCATCTGTCATTGCCAGACATTGTGACACCTGAAAAAACAGCATCTTCTTCCTGCTTGTCTTTCTCATGAAATCAAACTAAATGTAAAGGCTGTACTGTACATGCTGCAAGTCTTCTTTGTTTATAGTAATTGCACTCTTGCCTAAAATGATTTTGGTAATGACTTACTGATGTTAAAATGCTACATACAGCACCTTTAACACATGCTTGTATGGATGACGTGTGAACATGTAAAGATGACTGTTTGAAATGGATGGAGTCAGATCTATGAAAACTGCAATTTTGTGCAACAACAAACTCTCCCCTCTCCTCTCCTCCGGTACCTTGGCGGCGATGGATGCGGCGGTTATGTGGGAGGAGGAGCTGTCCTCAGTGGATGCCACACCGCTGTCCTTCTTCTCCTCATCCTCCTCCTCACACTGCACGCCCTTGTCCTCCGTCTGGCGGTGTGGCGAACTGTTGGGCGGCGGCGAGAGGGGTGGTGGTGGCGACGGCAGGTCCTCCAGTTCGTCTGCGGCCTCCTTTACCTTCACCACTGCGTCACGCAGAAGGTCGATGGCGTGCGGCAGCGCCGGCAGGATGAACTGGAAGCATTCCTGGAAGGGTAGAGGAGTGTAAGGAGGGAGAGAACATCAGTGACAGGGACTTGGTTATTCTCAGTACAACAACAGATTCATGTTACACTCTAAAATCTCTTCTACTTTGCCATTTTTTTCCAATCAGAGTTGAGCTACTGCAACATCTCCTATCATTTATACACTGATGACATCCAGTTGTATTTTTCATTTAAACCCGAGCCTCATAAACTACTACTACTACTACCTAAACAACTGTTTAAATGCAATTAGGAACTGGATGGCAAATGATTTTCTGCTATTAAATGCAAATATAACAGAAGTCCTGATTATTGCTCCTGATAACCATCACTCAGATCAGGCAGAACCTTGGTGCCTTATCCTAATCTTCTTGGTCTAGCCTGCGTAATCTTGGTGTGATTTTTGACCAATCCATGAGTTTCGATTCTCCCATTAGGACGCTGACCCCATCATGTTTTTCTCAACTAAGAAACATAGCCAAACTTAGGTCTGTTGTGTCAAGACATTAAATGGAGATGTTAATACATGTTTTTATCTCATCACGTTTGGACTACTGTAATTCTCGTTTTGTCTTAATAAATCGACCTTTCAGTCAGCAGCCCCTAGCTTTGGAATAGTCTCCTAATAAGCCTGAGGTCTTTGGACTCTGTGGACTCTTTAAAGCAGCTAAAAACCCATCTGTTCAGGCAGGCATTTAGGTAGCATGTGGTATTTTAATCTGGTGTTTTAACTTTGTTTTATTTATTTGATTTAAATTGATTTTATTTGATCTTATTTTGATTTTATTTTTTGATTGTGAAGCACTTTGTGACTGGTGTTTATGAAAGGCGCTATATTAATAAACTTTGCTTGCTTGCTGTCACTGAAACTTACACACTTCCTGCAGTTGTTTCACATTAAAAGCTTCAGAACCCTTCTCAAGTACACCATACTTTATTCACCAAATATTTTCAGCTATCTTGCCTTCATCAGCACATCAGGGATAGCTGAAAACGTTGAGGAAAGCATGGTGTACTAGAGAGAAGTTGTGTGACATTTTTTTATTTGGAGGGACTTGCACTGAAACTCAAACTGGTCTGCAACTTGCTGTGTGTCACATTAAAAGCCTAACAGAAAAGGGAGAGTTTATGCCCTTTCAGCTGCTGGAATGGATACTTTAATGTGAAAAATCCATGCAAAAAATGGCAAAGTAGAACGGAAGAACTGGAAATAATTAGTGAGTAAAATATGACGCTATTACTCATGGAATTAGTGCTGTGGAAATATGTATTATCCTGAATGTAAACATGGAGGAAGTGTTGAGTTTACATTAACAGGAAACAGCATATAAAGCAATATAGAATGGAAGGAGATCTGAAAACAGGGAAATATCTCACAAAAATCTGATAAATTATACTTAAATACAGGGAAAATTAGAAATAAAAGCCTGTCTCTAATATACAGTAAATCTAAATAGAGGCCTGACTCCCTCTGTTCAGTTAAGGTATTTCCGAATTTACCGTTCACTACTATGACCAGGAATACTGTTATTTACTCAGTTCTATGGGACAAATATCGTATGTGACCCTGTTTGAGGCAGTAGAATCTAAAACAGAGATTTCCTCCTCAACCTCAGCAAGTCACAGCGCCTCCCTCTGGCCACATTTATACAAGCTTGTGCTCATTCATTCCTCTCTCCATCTCTGTTTGCCTCTCTGGTGTCTCTCTGTGTGTCAGTGTGCCTGTGGGCTTCTCGGCTATGCTAAATGCTCCATTCTCCTCACTCCCAAGACAAGAGCTAATCTGTGAAATTATTTATCTTCCTGTGTATTTTAAGCATTGAGAAGATACATTATTAATTGCCTCCACGCTTTACAGTATCTACGCTGGCTGCAAACGGGCTTTCGGCATAGGCTTTCAGAGCAACCTTTCCACTTCACATCTCGTTTTATGTCACAGGCTGGATTAAATATGACGATGTTAACCTCGATTTGACTGAATTTAAATGTTATAGATCCACACTAGGATGCATGCATGATTGGAATAGCATCCTCCACCACTGTGCATGAAAAATACAAAAAGGAAGAGCAGATGGACTCCTCAGACCAGGAGATGAAAGAGACTGAATGGGTTAATCTCAGTAGTTGACCACGAGCCCTACAGCCCTGCTGTGTCTAAGCTAACCTTTTCACCCCATACCCCCGCCTAAACTCACACACATACACATCCCAAACCACTCAGCACACAGTGTTGCTGGTGTGTTTGAAGCCCACATCTGAGCATTTTTGGAAGTCGTGGAAAGGAGGGCCGGGTGTGTTGGCCTAAAGTAGGGAGGGATTGGGCAAAAGAAGGAGTGAGGATGGTGTCAAGAGCCTGGAGACATTCCTACTTTCCCGTTTTGTGCTTTCATTGCGTGCTGGGAATTTTTTTTAGGTACGTCAGGAGTGTTTTTTTTGTCTGCTCTTATTCTCTATTTTGTCCTGGAGGAGAGTAACTGTCAAGAACACTAAAGAGCAGAATCCCTGGATATACTGCCAGCGGATGAGAAACACAAGCGAGAGAGAAGGATGGAGGAAGAGGGGAAGGCACTGCTGTTCCGAGATGGGGTTTGCAGGAGATGACAGACAGAGAGAGAAGGAGAGAGAGAGAGACGGAAAGAGAGAGTGGGAGAGACAGGGAGGATGAGATCTCGAGAGATTAAGAGAGACAGAGATTCGGCGAGAGAGCAAAAAGAAACTGCAACAAAAAGACAGTGAGGCAGACATAAAAAGTGAAGAAGAAAGAAAGCGAAATGAGAGAAACAGAAACAGGGACAGCAGAGAATAAGAGATGGAGAGTGAGAAAAAGAAATGGCCAACATTCACATTTTAGACAAGTATCTTAAACACTTCTTCAGTACAAGAGGGGGACATGCTTCAATTTCTAGATCACTAAACCAGAAATAACAAGTGCAAAAGTCAGCCTCAAAGCCCTTACATCAGAGACCTCCAACATTTTGAGGGACATTTTTATATTGACAATATACCTGTGGACCAGTTGACAGTGTGTGTTTAGGATATTATAACACAAGTTAGGACTTTTATCTCCCCTACCTCCTCAAAAGAAACCCTTAATTGAAGAACATTTCTGTTTTTTACAATTTTTAGCTAGTTGCAACAGCAATAAGAGCATAGCGGATGCAGATTGAGTAGCTAAACACACATAATTATGTTTACTTTCTCCACAGTTCGCTCTAATCATTGCTTTTTTATTGTGATTTACTGCAAAATTTAACCTCTTTAATCCTGTAAAAATTCTTCATATAAAATGAGGGGAAAAAATGGTTGAATTCAGTTGAATTGGAAAGGTTGGGAACCTTGGACCTGAGGTTCTGATGACTTACTTTAGTTCAAAATCAGAATCCTGTTGTTGTGGGTGTGACAGGGGGGAAACTACTTGACAAATAAAATTATTGTATTCAAATCATATTGTTTTCCTGCATCTCGGTAGTAAATGTTACATGGCCTGGTATTGGTCTGCGGCCCTAGTATTTGCCCTCTCTGGCTGAAGTGCCTTTCTGGAACGAATAAATGACTATTTTATATATAACTATTATCACTACTAGTATTATTGTTATTGTCACTGCTGTTGTTATACTATAATTATTGTTGTGGAAAAGCCTGTTCTGTTCAAAGAACAATGACATCATGGTCATTCCTTGACGTGCCCTGACAAATACTGAGTTGAAAAGTGTTGGCCCTCATGCAAAGTTGGTCTACAGGCAAATAATTATGATTTATATGTGATGCAAAGAAGTTCTTACACACTTTATCCACAATAAATATTTCTTTCCTTGTTTCTTTTATTAAAGGTGAAAGTGAGCATGTTTCTTTAACACTAATTTTCTGTTTTATTTAGCCTACATGTAACATTAAATTACAGTTTGACCAATATAGGTTTTTAAAGGTTGGCTGTAATATTTTTGCAATGAAGCCAGATTTAAAATGGTTTAAAGGTGCACTCCACTGATTTTACACATAAAGTTGTAAAAAAAGGTGTATAATGTCTTTGAAGGAAGTTTTTTAAAGTCTGAGAAAATAACCCTGATGACATTATCAGGGTTATCCCAGATTGAGGTTTCAAACTTTTAACAGAAAGTCTGCGTTATGAAGTTGGGATGTGGAGTTTGAAAGATGTAGGCATTTAACAGGCAGGGACGTCTATCGGACTACACTACTGAGTTGCATTTTGGGAAATGTAGGATATGGTGTTTTCAGAGGTTGACCCACAACAAAAAAATCTGAATATCTCTTCCTCTGCTGCTTTGATTTGACCATACATTTTTAATCTAATTCATAATTTAATCTAATCTAAACTAAATCTCCCTTTAAACATGTTTTTTTCTTTGCGCATTTTTATGTCAAAACAATTTCTCAATGTACAAGGATTCAGTGTTCCCTCCTGAAATGTATTCAGAAAAGCATTCACACAGTCAAGGATCACTAAAACATTTCATTCAAAGTCATGATGTTCTTAGATCAGTTCGGCAGGTTTCATTGGAGATTTTCCAGACCACTACCTCTGAGGCGAAAATCATATCCTCACCACCATCATCTTTAAAACTGAAAACTGAGATCACATCACAATATGGACAACAACCAGAACATATATTAAATGCCAAAAGTACACAAAGCTGTATGTTGTATATTGAATTGTTCACTATCTGAACAACATATGCAGATATATAGTCTTTTATCTGCAGTGTAAATGAGGCCAAAGAGACAAAATGAGCAGCTAAAAGATGCACAGCCAACACTCAGACATAAGGGGCTTCGTCTGGCTGGCTCAGCTGGACTTCCCCGTTATCTTTATGACAGGAGATCATCGTAATAAAAGCCCGCAATGGGCGGCTTGTGCCGTTAACTTTAACTGGGGGTTGATGAGAGAGACGCTAATATGGCAGCAGATGGCGGAGAGGTGGCATAATTGATTAAAAGAAATACTAAAATCGATCAGGAGAAGAGGGCGCGTAACGAGACAAAGACAGATGTGCAGGTCAGCAGAGAGGGAGACAGATGGAGGGGGGGAAGGAGACAGCAGTGGGTAGACAGACACACACATAATGTAAACACAAACCCACACATGAACTCTGCATCTATACCTTTGTACAATCAGAAATACATCAAAACACAGAAACGTACAAATGTACCATGAAACAACAAACAAAAAACACACACTAAGTCATACACCTTCAAATCCCTACGCATACTGTACACATACTGCTAAGTTTTGTGTCCACTTTCTACTGTATATGGACTGCATATCGCACTTTTATCCAGAGCGCCTTACAATTGGCCTCTCATTCATCCATTCACTTACTGATACTCAGCAAGCAATCATGTGAGTCACTGGTCCAACCAACAGGAGTAATTAGCGTTTAGTGTTTTGCTCAAGGACACTTGAGCAGAAGTTGGGGATCTAAACTATCACCAGAACTATTTGAACAGCACCTGATCTGTCACCTGCAAGTCGGTATTTTCTCATGTTTGTCCTCCTTGTCACTTGCTGGTCAGGTGAATCCTAACTACACCTAACCCTAACATCCACAGGAGAAAGGTGATGCTGTAAACAGCTATTTGCAGCGTTTCCTACCTGGGAGCCTTTCTTGCTTCCTGGTAAGTTAATGATGAGTGTCTTCCCTCGGATACCACACACAGGTCTGTAACACACAAACACGGGTGAAAGTTTATATGAATACAGAGGAAGAAAGTGAGTTAGTGTGACAAGTATGCTTGATGATGGTGATATATGCCTCTCCTTCCACCTTAAAGCCTCGATTCCATATTTCACAGTTCACTGCACTTTATCACAGGTGATAAATTAACTCACTCACCATTTTATCTTACGTGAAAAAGTGGGACGGTCCTCTTTAACCAACAGAAGGGAGTCGCACTGTACATTATTTATCTATAAGGCTCTACTGGAATAACTGCCTAACTACCTCTGTTCTCTGAAATACAGTAATTATAATATCAGGCCCCAAAAAACTGGCATTAAATGCCCCTTACAAATAGAATGAGTTACATAAAACTTTGAAACAATGTACGTTGTTTATGTAAATTGTGTGTTGCTGTAATTTCTGTGTGTTTGTCTATGCTTATACTATATATGTTCATTCTTGTGCACTGTGTCTCTTTATCTCAGTGAGACTACCAGTTAAAAAAAGGATTCCATGCATTCATTAATTAAAAATAAAGTAAGTGTGTTTTGGTTGTATCTTATCTGAGAGTGCTTGTCCGACCTGGAAAGCATGCCTAGTGGTGTGACGTTGAGGGATCCCATCAGCATTGCCAGAGACATCCCTGGAGCCTCACGCTCTATCACCTCCTTAGTGGCCTGTAGAGAAGAGAGATAAAGAGGAGGGTCATTAGTGTGGTCATAGTTTAACTAAGCATGTGTCCTTAGTAACCTAAGTATTTTTGAAACGATTTATTCAAATGCTGAAGAGTTTACTCCTGCAGTTTAGGTTGGTTTCAGGCAGTCACTTGAATTAAAAATATTGGCGCTGTTCCTCTTCCAAGAACACTGTAGTGTTTATTAGAGGTGAGAATGTATTAAAATTTAAATTACAGGAAGGGGTTTCTATAAAGAGATGGTTGTTGAGATTTGATGAACAGCAATTCATCATGCATAGTAAAGCTCCTATAACAAAACAAACACAGACAAATCCATCCTTCCTAAAGTTAACGGGACTTTAATCTGCCACGTTACCTGTGGTGTAACTATTTAGTCCCTGAGACTTTTGTTAACAAACCCTGGTTCAATTGCAAAAAAATTGCAATGAAATAAACTTTCTACTACGCTTTGGATAAAGGGAGCTGTAGGGTGTTATTCCCACCCTACACATGTCACATGTGTTATTACCATCGGTGTTATTCCCACCCTACATCTGACCCAGTCACTCACAGATATTTATTATAAAATGTAGAGCAGATGGGAGCAAATGAGAATAAATAGGGTATCTGTGAATTCAGAGAGACATATTTAAATTTAGTTTAAGTTTTGAAATCTTTACATTATGCTGCTACTGTAGAATTAAAAGAGCAAAGTTTAGAGACTAACATGGAAAAGTGGTGTTATAACTTGACTATTTCTGATATAACACAGTTGATTAAGTAGTGGCACTATAAATGGTATTATAAAAAAGAGAACAACAGGCCATTCATTTTTCCATTGGGTCCAGCAGCATGTTATGAAGCAAATATGGTTACATGAGCGATATGCTTTAAATATTGTATCTCTCTGTTGTGTATTCATGTTGTATTGTGAAAAAAGACCTTTAACATTTAAGGTATTAAATTAAAATCCTTAAAGAAACACAGATCTTTTAAGGACCTGGATACTAATACTGGTTTCTCCAACTTCACTTTAAACTTTTAAACTTAACTTGCATTTTGACCAGTTGCCCTTTTTGTCACATGTCAAAAGGACAACATTTGGGGCTTTAGCCAAGGCTCTAATTCAGAGTGCTTTACAATGAGTACAACAATAGAGAAAAACAATGGAATGTTAAAGTCCTCGACCAACAACATTACAGAAAATCCACACTTAAGAATAATCCCTCATTAAAAAATCGTGGTGAAGTGCTAGGTAACGAGGTAACAGTCAGGCAGATGACCAGGAATTACTAATAATTATCCCACACTTTTACCACAACTTGAATGCATGTCTTTACTCAAAACATCTGGACCGCCCTTCAACTATTGATTTACAATCCCTCTTGCACGATCCACGTCTCAACTGTTTGAAGGCTGAAAAATCCTTATCTGACCTGTCTCCTCCTCATCTATATCCCCCATTAGCAATCAAGATCGATTTAATCTTTTACATCAATACAGGAACATGTCTTTTTCTCGGTCAGTCTGTGCATTTAAACAGTCAAATGTTGAATAAGTTGATCCTACAGCCTGGGATTTTACGGAAAAACCGGTTGTTTACCATATTTTGTAAACAATGTGTGGTGACATTTTCATTTGGTATTTTGGCTGGTCAGCTGGGATTTTATTTTATAAAAACCAGCAGGGATACATGTGGTTTCCAGGGGTGGTGGTTTTGCCAATGCCACCATCTTTGCAGGGACATGTGCAACAAATGCATTTGTTTGTGTGTGAGTGTGTATACATTTGTGGGACTGCAGTTGATGCGGCACATTCTTGACAGATAGATAACGGAGAAGATAGTGCCTTCTCCTCCAGCTGTGTGTGTTGGGTGCCCTTGAGTTGAGTGACACTTCAAACGCACCATTAGCGAGGGAGAGGGTAGAGAAAAGACTTCAAAGACAGAGGAGCCACTGATGAGCATTGTGGGCTTGGACTCAGGAGAGGAGAGAGATGGAAGGAGGGAAGAGAGATGAGGAGAAGGGAAAGAGTGTGGGAGGGACAGAGGAGAGGTGAGATAGAAACAAGAGGGAAAGAGAGAGAGAGAGAGAGAGAGGGAGGGATTGAGGCTGGATTTATACCTCATCATACAAAGTCACTGATTGGAAGAAGAGGGAGATGGGTTTGTTTAATTCAACAAACATAAATTCAGAGGAAGTGTAAAATACTTTCCATGTTTTGGGCAATATGTTTGTCTAATTGCAGGAAAAAAATGGTTGAGGTTTTGTCTTAATGACATGTATGATGAGGGTAAGGGAAGGGGAAGGACTATGAGGGTTTGTAATTAAATATGATAAAATTTGATCATAAAAAAGGCCTCCTCTTGTCAAGTACAGTCCTCACATTCAAAGAATGAGAATGTGTTTTATTTTTTCTGCAAGCATGCTATTTATTTAAGGGATAGTTCGGGTTTTTTGAGTTAGGGTTGTATGAGGTACTTATCGATAGTCAGTGTATTACCTACAGTAGATGGGGGTCGGCACGCAGTCAGAGGCCGAGAGAGGGCCAAGCTACCTGGTGGTGCAGATGTATAAACTGTGCTCACGAACACAGAGAGCTACTGCTGCCATGAGTGGGACTTGGTTACAACACAACATGAGGATCTTTCTGAATCTGAGGATGCCAGCACCTCACAGTCTGCATCATCAACCATCCAGAGTTACCTGCCTTACTGACTGCTGGTGTCTTGCAGACCTTCTTCAATTTTCAAAAGATAAATTGGAAAAAATATCCCAGACCAGAAGGGCCCAATGACAGTTTGTCTTCAAAGTAAGTTTTTAGTTCTCACTACATTTTATTGATTATTAGACAACTAAAGTTTCAGGCAACGTTTTCCTTACCAACGTAGATTACTTGTGTTAGCTCTTTGTATCAGCAAACTACGCTGAAATCACAAACAATACAGCCATTAGTTTGCTTTGGTATGTGTAGCCTACAACACCTGACAACTTTACCTGTGTACTTTACCGTAATACAGTGCGCTGTGAAGTGCATATGCGTAGGAATACGCACATAGCAGCTGTCTGCTTCTTCAAACTGGCTGCACGCTGACCCCATCTACTACAATAAGTACCTCATACAACCCCACTTCCGGTGGGCTAATCACCAGAAATCAATTTACTTGCATTAGGAAGGCAGTTAACCAAGAATACCTCTGTTGGATGGTGACTAACAGGAAGAGATCAAACTCCACAGCCTTACTGTAGGTTTGCATGAGGTGCAGCTTTAAGCAAAACAAGAGTAAAATTTGCATGAAACTTTGAAAATCGTTCTGACGTGACTTTAGGAAGATTTACAAAACAATGCAGGCAGCAGCTATAGACAACTATTGACATTGTTTCAACTTTCATTTTGGCGCTGCATTTACGTGGTGCAGTTCACCATACCCATCTACTTAACACCAAAATATCAGCTGCAAACGTACAGAGAAAACATATGGCCAGAGTGTTAGGATGAAGCAAACCAGCATGATCTCATACAATTGTGAGAGAAAATGAGATGTGTGGTAGGAATGGAGTGAAATACGTCATTACTAGTTACTACTAGTAGTCCTTACTACAGCAATATAGCAGGACAACAAACACGCTGCTGCAAACCATTAAGATGTCGATAAAAGGTACATTTAAGCTGGTTATGTCCCTGCAAAGAGAGTGAAATTGGCAAAACCACCACCTCTGAAAACCAAATGTATCCCTGCTGTTTGTATGTAAGGGTGCTGACAAATAATGCAAGCACACATTGTACATAAAATATAATGAACAACTGGTCATTCTGGGGAAATTCCAAGTTGTAGAATAATTTAACATTAAATTGTTTAATTCCACAGACTGACCCAGAAGAAGACTTATTCCAATATTGATTTCAAAGACGAAATCAATCTTGATTGCTGGGGAGGACACAGGTCAGAAATTTTTTTTTCATATAGTTGAGAGATAGTTTGTTAAATTTGTTAATGGATGCAATGTAAAATACAACAACATGTAGTACTCACTGTAATAGAAAAACAAGGCAATTTAAGTTAAAGTAACATTTTTATTTCAAAGTGTATACAAAGAGCTCTTTGATTGGAGTAAAGGCATGAAATGTAATCTGTTACTTCCGTCCTGCTTTCAGCTAAAACAGAATTCAGTCATATGCGTCTTGTACAGCCTTCAAACACACAGACACAGACACAGAGATATCGTTGTCTCCAGCATACAGGGTTGAATCAGATAGCAGGTATTATCAGTGACTACAGAGTGTGTATGTGTATTCCCCCTTCCAGGAAGGTTGCTGTCTACCATGATTGATGAGGACCAATGATACTGCTGAGAACCACAGCTCATCCCCTGCCAAATGGCTTGTGTGTGAGTGTGTGTATGTGTATGTGTGTGTGTGAGTGAGGTTGAATGAGTGCATGTAACAGAAGTAAAGCAGTGTAAATCCAAAAAATGGTTCTAATCTAAAGTTATGTTATACATGTTGTATATATGTTATATGTTAACGATGGTGGGTGACGAGATGGGTAAAGAAAAGATGAGAAAGAAAAACTTAATGTAGATTCTTGCATGTATGCACGGTTGTATACTGGCTTCACAGTACAGTAGACTGTATTTATGTGTGCATGCATATAAATTGGGTACAGAAAGTCTTCACACATCTTTCTGTTTTATGTTTTCTGAAATTAAACCAGTTGTATCTTATTTGGTAACCTGTAATTTCAAGGGAAAAAACACTCGATGTGACCACAATTTATTTGTTTCATGTAACTGTAAAATAAAAAGACAGGCTGAGGTTCTCTGAATAAAGCACAGGCAGCAACAGGAGAGATCTACCTTTAATAGCCTTCCACAAAAAAAGTCTTACACATTACTTCCCTTATATGACCTCTTATCAAAACAGTGTCCATATTTCCCCCCAAGCTGTCCTCATTGATTCCTATGCCACATGTTTCTGGCTATATTTTAATACAACCCGCAAGCTTCATTATACAGTTTGCATACGCGACTATCACTTTTTTGAGCCGAGACTAGAATATGTCATAATGTATTCAATTAACAATGTACGCTGCTATGCAGTTTTTTTTTATTCAACAAATTATAAACAAACCAACAAAACAAAACAAAACAAAAAACTGCCTGAAGATTGTTGCTTATGGAGAAAATTGTGATCGACACATTTAAACCCACCTCTGGTGTGACGTCTCTTGGGGCGAAGCCGGTGCCTCCAGTGGTTAGGATTAGGTTAAGTTCCTTTTCATCGCACCAGTCCACCAGAGTCTCCTGTTGGTACACACACACACACACACACACACACACACACACACACACACATTAATTATAATAAAAAGACAGAAAGACAGATACTGTACATAGATAGATACAGCAGATAAACAGACATTTTGATAGATTACATACCTTGATTTCGTCTATCTCATCTGGCACTATCTTGTAGGCTGAGATCATACCCCCCAACCTGAGAAAGGAAGAAAGTCATTAGATTACAGATACAGTTATTAACGTATTAGATTCCAGACAAGATACTTTATTGATCCCTGCAAGAAAATCCTCTTTTGTCTTGCTACCCTTCTACAAGGATGTCAAAAAGGTCAGCTAAGGAACTGTGGACCTTGTCAGAAGTCAGTGTTTTCTTTGACAACCCTTTAGCAGAAGCAGAGGGCTTAAATTCAGGATGACCAGTTCTGTATACACCGCCCTGCTACCACAAGTGAAATGTCCAAGTGGATCAGCAGGTAAGCAAGTAGCAGACCTGGGATATTGTGGGCTCAGCTCTATCTTTCTCAGAGTAATAAAGCAGAAAATACCCCCCTAAAAAGTCCCAGATCCCAGATATGCACACCAAAGCTTGTAAATGTGGTGTTTGTTTGGCTGAAACAATGTCTGTTCTTCAGTTCCTGGTCTGACAGCAAACAAGACTTTAAAAGTAACCCTACATCTGTCATTCAAGAAAACGTAGGCCTGTGAAAACACTGATGGGGAGAAAAGAGAACAGATGACAGGGACTTAGAAGATGTGGGAAAAGTATGAGAGAAATAGAGGAAATAAAGACATTTGAGTGAGACAGAAAAGAGAGAGAAAGACATAGAAATATAACAGCAAATAAGGAGGAGAGAGAGAATGCCCTTGAACATCCCTTCCTGAAAGCATTTTCCACAGGACGGCCCACTGAAGAGGGAGCTCTGACAAGGACAGAGCTGCTGCTGCTGCTGCTGCTGCTGCTGCTGCTGCTGAACAGCGATCCATGGCGACCTCCTGTGACCAGACCAGGTATGACACCCCAAAAAGAACAACCCCAGGCTCAAGGTGAAGGCTCTGCACAGACACCCCTTATGTAACCCTTTTCTTTTTTTAAGGAGCGCTATTTTTGGGAGACTACTGCATCATGTTTCCCCTCCGCGCCAGCCACTTAAACGCCATGATACCCTCTTTCAGACAAATACCAGTGAACTCTGTGAACATTAAAGCATCCGCTATTTTTCTACCTTTCAGATGCTTTTTTTTATCCACATGGAAACTCTCACTCTTCATACACCGAGTTACAAAGAATACATTTTGCACCCTGGAAATATCATTCACCAAATCCATTGGCTCTGCTCAGTTTTCAAACTGTGCAGAAGAGAGACACGCTAAACAAGACAACACCAAAATACCGCAGCAAGCATGCATGGAGAGGAAGCATGAAGCTCAGAGGGAAGCTGTATGGTTCTGACAAAAGAAGCAGAGAAGTCAGAAAGAATCATTTGAGAAGTACTTTTTCATGAAACACTGCACATGTAGGGCCACTCGGAGCATCCACTAACTTGTGCACCCCCCCCCACACACACACGCATACTTCCCTGCTGACATTCCTGTGATGGCACGAGTGATTTACTTCTCTTGATCTGCTTGGGAGGGAGGAGGTTTTTTTTGGCATCTCTGTATGTGTCTGTGTGTGCATGATTGTGTTCATGCATGTGCATTGTGTGTACTTCAGTGTTTGTGTGTGTGTGTGTGTGTGTGTGTGTGTGTGTGTGTGTGTTACACCTCGGGAGAGTAAAGGAGCTGTCAAGACAAATCACCTCTCTCCCTCTCCTGGGGTTTTTATGCCTCTCTGTTTCAGCCCAAATGAAAATATGCTCAACACAAATAACTAGGGTTCCTTCCCACCGTTTCCTAGGCAACCCCTCCTGCCTGAAGCCTCTAGTTGCTGTGTTGTTCGTCGTGAGAGTGTGTGAGAGTTTGTGTGTGCCGGTGAATGTTTCTGGGTTGTTTTTTTTGTGTGTGCACACTTATACAGTATATAACATCTGCAGTATTAAAGTAAGCTTGTGGATGTATTTGTATATATTAACATGCAGTATATGTATTAGTGTTTTGTATCACTATGTGTACACTATACACACCACATGTAGTGTGTATAACTACAGATAGTTTTTCAAGTTTTGCGGTACACACTACATGTGGGCTGTGTATGTGTAAGTATATGTCGATATTCATATATGTTTAAATATGGATGTATATTTATGTATCTTTATGTGTATATATGTGTGTCTATATACTGTATGTATGTACCATATGTATCATTGTAGGTATACTGTATGTGTTGGGTGTGTTTTCTTGTGCATGTATGTGTATACATGTGTACAGTATGCATTCACACATGTGTGTGCATATACAGAACAAAGAGGTGTTTCTGTTATTTAGCCAACTTTCATTGAGGTAAATGGAGTGGACAAAATAATAGAAACACTCGTCAGTATAACGCAATAAAATTCAACATCACCACAAACTGCATCCTCCAAAATGATCATACAGTTGAATCAACACATCACAAAAACAGTTTCAAATAAAACTGAACAGTATAAATGTCAAAAAAATAAGATTTATTGGAGGACTGCATTAGTTTTTGGTAGGTGTACCTAATAAAGTGGCAACAGAGTGAATGTTTGCGTACAAGGAAAATTATGTGTAAGTGTGTGCATATACTATTTGTGTGTGTGCGTGTGTGTATAAACATGCATGTATGTTTGCACACAAATTTGTATATAATGTATGTAAATATACCGCATATACGTGTATACTGTATTAGCCTGGAACCAGACCTCTGAATCACCTCAATATGTCAATTTGTTAAGCAGTTCAAACAAGTCTGGTGTTGTGTCCATTGACAGCAAAAATGTTTCCCCAAGCTGGAGAAACAATCAACCTATCAGAGCTAGCTAGCTATTTAACTACATCCATGGAAAAAATAGCAATAGAAAAATGGCATGGATGAGATCGACACAAGTTGTTGTACAGAGGCTGTGTCCTAAGTTGGACACCGTTACGTTAGTTGATTTACAGAAATAACTCTAACCAAGTGGTTAAGATGCATACCATATAACCGCAACATGCAACAAAGGAATTTATCCTTTGTTGCATGTCGTCCCCCCCATACATTTACTGTCTGTCTCTACACTGTCAGCTATCAAATAAAGGCAAAAATACCAAAAAATTAAGAATCACCAACTCTTAAACTGACAGATTTCTTGGATCAATGTAAAAAAACAGAAGTTAACTGCTCCAAGCGCTACTGCACATTTGCTGTTGATTGAAAATGACGTCATGAGGACAGAAACGTCACTCACTACTGATTGGTTAGGACGAAACATAACAAAGTAACCCTGCCTCCCAAAAAGAAATCTGCTAACATGAAGTCATCCTAAATTAATTAAGTGAAACTAAAATGGCAATTCAGTCTGATTATTATTAGACTAGTTCTGGCCATGTGTATGTAGGTACACACACAGAATGTGTATATATGTATATGTATGTGTACATGCATATGTAAGCACACCTGCAGTATCTGTATATGTGCATTTACTGTACAATTTATGTGTACATGCACACATATGTGTAAATATATCTGAATGTACATGCATATCTATGCATACATATGTGTATATTTGTGCATGCATATGTGTGAGTACATGCATGTACACAGTATGTGTTTGTATGTAGTGAATGTGTATTTATACATATGAGTATGTACATAAATGTGTGTTTCAGCATGGCTGGCTTCTCTGCAGATAGAGTGCTTGGCTGTATTTGGGACGGTGTGCTCTGAATTGAGGGAAGCCTATTAGAGGGGAGAGGGCCTGCAACTTTTTAATCTCTAACACCCATCTATGTCTCTTTCTACTGCAGGGGGTTACAACATATAAAGCTCTTCTTCAAACTGCAGGCCGGAGGTAGTCAGCCTGGAATAAAGGCTTTTTGCTTGAGGTGTGGACAAATCCTGATGTGGGTGGAGGAAGGAATGGAAGAGTGGGACAGGCGGAGGGAGATGGTGGGTGTGAGGGGGGAGAGCATGGCAGTAGTTTTGGCCTGAAAGCCTGGACGTCTCAGCCAAATCTTTCTATGAATAAAAGACAAGCACAGTGAGGAGGATAAAGAGAGAAAGACAGGAAAAGAGAGAGAGAGGCACAGAGTGAAAAGAGGGAGAAAAAAGAGGGATAGACTGTCAGGGGCACACTTAACAAGAGAGAGGAAAAGTATGTGTGTGTGTTCATGTGAGCCAGCTGCAAATCTCGGTGGTTGTGGGACACTTCCAAGATAAGACCCATCTGCCAGGGTGATTTCATTAATAATACAAGCTCTTTGTACAGGGCACTCAATCTGACTCTCTCTTTCTTTCTCTTGCTTTGCTACACACACACACTCCGCCCAGGGAGGTGAGTAGAGCCTTGGCCATCTCCATACTCCCAGTAGTAGCATGGAGTCGAGCCCATTACAGCTGAGTTGTTGGTTCGTCCATATATAGGAAAGCTCTCAAGGGGTCACCTCTCAACATGTTAGCTGATGGAGGGAAGGATGGAGGAGGAGGAGGAGGAGTGGACTAGCCCACCTCTTCAAACGCCTACCGTGATGAGAGCTCTGAGTGCTCAGCGAGGGGTTCCACACTCGTGATTCCACTCACAGCCACTAAACAACATGCACACTGCCTAAGAAACACACACACACACATGCATACACACTCACACACACCCACACTATAAAATATTCTGCAGACCACTCCACCCCACAAGCGTTCTATTTATTTACAGAATAAATGTCATCCTGGTTCAGATCTGCCATTGCTGACAGTCCCTCTCCCATTTTTTTCTTTTTCTGAATCATCCCAGCTACACCACATATCAGACTTCATATATTTATACAACAAAGTTAACATATGTGGTAAAACAAGCACTGCTCATATGTGTGTTTCAATTATTTGCAATGTGAACTACACCTTAGCTCAGGTCTGCAGGTAGAACCTCAGAAACACTGAGCCTTTACTATCACACAACTGAGTCACATAGTAATCACTAATATGATTGTTTTAACTTGCAGGGAGTAAGAAAAAGGTGGAGTTTAACACAAAATTGACAAAAAGTCAGTCAAAGCAAAGGTGTGACAGTGAGGTTTTGTATTTTTGTTTGACACATTTTTATATGTATATATAGTATATGTATGAATTAATCTTTTAATACCAAATCTTGAAGCTGAACTGAGTGTAATGAATCATCATTGTAACTGACCATAACAGTAGTTTTTTGCATTGGAGCTCCCAACAGTAGTTTTTTGCATTGGAGCTCCCCTTACTGAGTGACTGACTTGTGGGGTGGTGACTGAATGTATTGTTCAGCCCCAAATAAACTAACTACTGAACTGACAGTAGTCAGAGGCAGAACTATAATGTTAAACCTGCATTAGTTGATTTTTTTGGCCACTTGTGGGCAGCGGAAACAGTCTGTATATATAACACTGCCATATTATCACCTTTTACGTTGATATGAGCAAACTAACAAAATAATGTACACATCCAACAGATAAGGAGCAACATTAGCATTCATTTGGAGTTGTATTAGTGTCCAACTGATGAGTATTAGTAGTCCAGTATTTATTCTCCTTTTTGCTCTGTTTTGGTCTCCAACTCCTGAGGGAAATAGCTGGCTCTTTAGCTGCTACATGCTCCACTATGTTCACCAGCTAGCTGCAAATCTCTGTCTGCCATTTGACGCTGAGCAGGTAGTTTACTGTGGGTTTTAAAAACTTTCCAGATGAAAACAAAGCTAATGAGAGTGGTGAGAGAGAACCAACACAGTAGATTTGGGAACCGTAAAACCAAAACAATGAGCTGAAAGATGCTAAAGCGCTCCTTAGAGCTGAGGGGGACTGCAGAGTCTGATGAAAATTCTCTGTGGGTTTGTCACTATGAATGACACCTTTCACATTACACATTTGATCCATTGTTAATATATAAAGATTACAGCAGCTATAAGAATGTGATTGTGATCACTTACTAATGTGCATTTGGAAGGTGATGTTATTGCTTAATTTCGCTTAACTTTACCTTAAACATTGTATGAATATTTTCAAGAAAGTCCATCCAAGTAAAAACGTGTTATAGTTATTATGATGCTTAATGGTGCTGGATCTCTAGCAATGCAGGTTTATGTGTGTGTTTGTGTGCGTCCTTGTCCCCTGACTGTGAAATTGGGCCTACTGTCACCCATCTGATTGACTTCTAGCTATTCTTAGCCATGACAATTTGTAAAATTGACAAAGGTTGTTATAACACAAGTCGCTGGAGGGCAGAGACGCAGAGTAGGCTCAACAGCCCGGGGGGGAGGCTCATTGGGCCTACACCCACAGACACACACACTCATGACATGCAAAAATAAATTAATGTAAACAAAAGTACTCGCTCACTCTGGAAAGGTAAAGATGCATACAAAAACTAATACACACACACACACACACACACACACACACACACACACACACACACAAGGACACCCACGTGTACACACACATCCACCCCTGCCTCGTCTGTGTGTCCTTGAGTCTCTGTATCATTTATTTGACCCCCCTCTGTTACTCTCTTTTTTTTTGCCACATATCATTTTTCTCTCCATCCGACACACCTCTGGATGCTCCTGAATGCCAAACTGGGCAGACTGATTGATTGCATGTGCCAATGTGTGTGTATGTTTGTGTGCCTGTGATTATAGTTTATGCTATGCGTCCTGCTGTGGCTCCATACTCCCTCTCTCCCTAACTTCCTTCCTTCCCCCGCTCTCTCTCTCTTTCTGTCTCTGTCTCTGTGTCTCTGTCACAGCAGCAGTGGCACATTGAGGGCACAGCGTTCCGGCTGGTCAACCTGATGGAGCCGCTGACTCGTGGTGTGGCGTGGATTAACATGGCATGGAGGATCTCAGGCCAGAGGAGGTCAGCCAGAGCCCATCTGCATCAGCTACCATCACCGCAACACAGCAGAGCAGACAGGGACGCTAACACTGACTCCCTGTCTGAATGTCCAATTTACATGTTTAACAGCACCCTGTTTAATCCAAAAGCAACCCTCTCAGTTAACTGGTATACAACATCTTCAAAGTGCCATTTTTAGCGGCATTAGAGGACCATAGAGCCCCTACTGACCAACACCATCAACCATCACTGAAAGGCCATTCATTTCCCATAGAGGAGAGCTAGCCAACAAGCCTTACATCAACAAACTTGCCAACCAAAATAAGTTGGCCACAACTGAACCTTTTATCAACTGTCAACAGCCAATCACATTTGCTTATTACCCTGCTGATGTGATTTTATTCCATTAAAGTAGAATCCACAGCCCCTTAGGATGCCATGAATGCAGACCTTGCCTTTACTTGCATACAAATATTTAATTATATAAATCCACCTCTTACATTTCTTATGTCAGTTTGTAACTCACAAATCCAAACGAGGGTGGAGATTAGGATAAGTCATCACAATGTACTGACATGGAGTAAATCCAAGTGTTTGATTTTAACCTAATGTGTGATTGTTTTATATTGAAAATACCCCATATAAAATACCTCTTACATGTCTACAGTTTTTTGTTGCACTCTTACTAGCAAAAGCTTCCTTCTTTTGCAAAACACTTTTAATGTTAGAGCTTCTAAAGGCTGGTGCTCGTAGAAATTACATTTATAAACTACTGAACTGGAACTACCAAACTATTAAAGGAAACTTAATCACTGCCTGGATTATGTTCATTGGCAATTTTTTTTCCTGTCTAGGAAGTGTTACATTCTTATACCGCACATAAGTCAAAGGAAGGTGGTCGGGGTGGGTGGAAGGTGTACAAAGTGCAGGACTTTGACACCATTGGGATAAAGTTAGGGGATAATCCCTAAAGAGAAAATATTAACAATAGCGTTGATTTTTTCTATACTTAACCAAGACCAAGTATTTTGAATCGCTTAAACATAAACATTAAACCCATTAATCATGCTTTAGTTGCAGTATTGTAATATGTTGTCAATGAATGTTTCCTAAAATGTTTAGTACGAATATTTTGTGACTTTGCAGATACTTACATCAAAAAAATGTTCTCATTATGTTAATATAAATGTAATCTGGGTAGCATTATGCTTCTTTTACAATGTATGTGATGTTGCACACAGTGGCAAAATGCACACAGTTTCTCAAATATCAGTGCAAATAAAGCAAACTTTACACAAGCACAACACGTGTAAAAAAGTGCCATAATAATGTTATTCACAAGCTTTCAAAAATGATGCTTGGAGAGTGACAAGACAAATGAGAATAGAGCTGTGATTTTCTGTTTGGTTTAAAAATTTAAACATTCTACCTAATAGAGATAAATAAATAAAGATAATTGCTGTAAGTTAATTCATTAAAACAATATTCAAATTTAATTATTAGGTTATTCAAATCTTTCAAGTGGCAGAGCACTAGATAGTAACAACAGGATGGTCATGCACTGTCCATGGTCAGTCAAACAACATCAACTTAGTTGATCATTGTTGCTCACAGTGTAAACAAAGGCAATTTAAGCAATGTTAGCTCAAGAAAGAAACTGAATGAGACGCACAAACCTGCCAGTCCCTTGCTTGACCCTGTAATTTAAACATGACCTGTGTATAAAAGCCACAAAAAACACACATACATGGATTAAAGCATGTTCATGTGTGCACGGACAGATACACAAACAAAATAATACAAAACAACTCCAAATTTTCCCTAGTGTGCATACTGTACAAATAAGCGTGTGATGGATCCCTAATCACTCTCTGGCGCTCTGTCTAGCGTGACGCACATGACATGGCACAAGCCTCCTCACACGCCCTCTCTGTGTCACACAGACATGACACATACATTACACATCAGCCTCAAAATAAACATACCGTAAAGGACATGACAAGCATGGAACAGTCAAGGGTCCCATAGTGGGGGACTGGTGACACTCCAGTGATACTGACTGGTGTGATATTGTGACAGAGGGAGCAGAGTAGCTTCAGCAAATCAATGGCTGTATGGAGAATGACTTGGATGTCTAGAGAAGTGTGTCTGAGGCTGCATGTTGGGGTCGCAGTTCGTAGTGTTCGAGTCACAGGCTGAGGCGGCATTTCGAAAGGCAATGTGTGATATGTGCAATGACATAAAAGATTGCTTGAGCTCCACTTATAAATGTTAGTGACATCAAATCTGACCTAAAACATAACCTCTTTTCTGCTGTGAAATGCTGAAGTTGAAATATTTAGTATACATTATACGGCCAAAAGTATGTGGACACGTGTACTTTTGCACCTCTGGAGCTGGTTTTTATGGTTTGGGCTAGGCCCCTCACGTCCATTTGAGGTAACTTAATGCTACAACATAAAATTAATGAAATTTTAGACAATAGTGTGCTTACAACTTTGTGGCAACATTTTGGGAAAGATCCTTTTCCTTCCTGTTTTTACATGACAATGCACCCGTTCACAAAGTGAGGTCCATAAAGAAGTGGTTTTCCCAGTTTGGTTTGGAAGAATCTGTCTGCACAGACCCCTGACCTCAACCGTATCGAATCCCACCTTTGGGATGAACTGGAACTGTGATCCAGGCCTTATCACCCAACATCAGTACCCAACCTCACAAATGCTCTTGTGGCTGAATAGGAACAAATACCTGCAGCCAGATTCCAAAATCTTGAGGAAAGCCTTCCCAGAAGCATAGAGGATATTATAGCAGCCTATTAATGCCCATAGTTTTGGAATGAGATGTTCAGCAATCACATAAAAGATGCATTTTCCGGGTGTCCACATACTTTTGGACATGTATTGTCTCTTAGTTTGTAGTGAATAGCTTGCAATTTTTTATTACTTTCACACTCTTCATACAATTGTGGACTGCTTGCTTTGTTTTAAAGTTAAAGAATTTAGAAAAGTGACGTTCATTATCACTTGTTTTTAGTTTGACTTATCTACACCAGAAATAAGCCAAATGAGCAATGAGAAAACTTGACACACTGCATCTTTACGAAAAGGTGCAAAAACAATGTTTTAATGCATTTAGTACAAGGAGATCAAGGAGATACTTAGTTCACAAGTAGTACACAATAGCACACAAGTTCAATTGTGATGGAGATTATTGTTTCCTGTGTGTTTTTCATGCTCTTTTTTTGTCCCTTTGAGCAAATAATGACTTCTTGTAGCTACCAAGAGTCATCCTTAAACAGAAGAGTGCTGCAGCTCTTTTGTTGTTGCCATGCACGCTGGGAATTTCTCTCCATAGGGCGACACCGAGCCCAGACATGTTGTGTTGAAGAGATATTTTTAGTTTCTTAGTTACACTCTTGCACAAAAAGAAGACAGCTTCCACACACAAGCACACAAACATATACACACATGCAGAGAGCCTGTGCACATTTTTTAGTGTGGTAGATTTAAGGTTAGTTAAAGGATTTAACTCTGGAATATACGATTGTATTCATGAAGGTGCTGTCTGATGTTTTCTTTCGTCAATTCTGTAGGTTGAATTGTCATGAAAAGGCCAATACTCACAGGGAGGGATCATGGACGAGATCTTTGAGGTTGATGCCACTGCGGTCCTCTGCAAGGTTTCGAAAACAGCTGTCACTCACTGGATAGACAGAGAGAGAAAAAATGTAAATTAGCACATAAATTGATCTAAAATGAAATGCATGAAGGGCTTTAGCACAAATTGCTGTCGTTACATCAAACGATTCTTTCTCATAAATGTGAGTAATTACAAGGAAAAAAGGTACCATGCTATCAAAAACTGACATTTTTTTTCTTCCCCAAAATTCTTTATGCTCATGCCAGCTCACTTCTCACTTTGCAAGACCGGGTGATTACTGTGTGTTACTTGTGATTACTCAAGGTGGGAGACTGAACTGATCTTCAGATGAAGAAAATGACGAATTACCCAATAATTATCTTTTATTGAACAGATGATGAAAACTAGATGAACAACATCCAAGAACCTCTAATCCAAGCACATCTCCAAGTAGTTTTGTGCTGTTTTGGAAACATTTCTGTATTCATTCTTACAGTATTGATCCACTATTCACACCTGTGACTTAACAGAAAAACAAACAAACTGTATCTTGGACATACAGGGCTCTTCCATTGTGTCTAAATTACGGAGAATAGGATGCTCTCATTTGTTGCAACCCCACTTGTCAGCTTCAACTGAAGTAAAGCAGGTGTTCCTGTATATAAAAATTATGTCAGGTGTAACTGCTATATTGTCTTCTGCATCACGCTTTCCTCCCAAAGTATGTTGCAAATCAAATATGGCCACTATGAGAATAAAGCCAACACTGACACCCACTCTCCACCTTCACCCTGCACCCTCCTTTTGATCACACTGAGCCTATGTAAAGCCACACCTTCATTGTCTCCAACTTCTCCTTATAAAACCACGGCGGCCTCTCGACTGCAGAGCAGGTGCAAGCCACATGAGTCATCATGGTGATCACAGACGGATAGAGTGACGGATAGAGTGAGACAGGGAGAAAGATGAGGACATGGGAAGAGGAAAATGGAAAAAATATATAACAAAGCAAGAGGAGACAGAAAGAGACAGACGAGGAGGATGAAGAGCGGGACGACAAGGTGTTTTGTGATCTGACGGGGCCAAACGTGAACGGACACGCTTGTGTCTTAAAATAGATGCAAAACGAAGCACCGGGAGGGGGGGGGGATGATGGTGGTAGTGGTGCAGTGGATTTAATCCAAAAAACTTGCGCTAGTTGTAGACAAGACTAGAAATGTCAAGATGTTACTCCAATGAAGTGCCATGATCCATGAATGAGAGGAGGGGCGGAGGGATAGGATGAGTGGATGGGTGAAGCAAGAATGGTGTAAAAAATGGAAGTGGGATGGCAAAAGGGGGATGTGAGGGAAAGGAACGCAACAGAGCTGGAGAAAGGATGGAGGGATGTTGGTGAGGAAAATGGGAGATTGAGGTGGAGAAGAGGGGATGAAAAGACTGTAGGATGGAGGGATTTTTTAAATAGAGAAAGAGAGGGAAGGGTGATTAGGAGAAAAGCAGTGCCGATGGGGCAGCGCTGTGGACACAGAGGTAAACAGAGGGTGCAGGACGTTGCTCTGGGCTCTGGCAAATAAATGGGAGAGTGCTGACATTTGCACACCGAGCCAGCTCAGAAAGAGAGAAAAGAGAGGGAGAAACAAGAGAGACAGAAAGACTGCGGGAGGGGGAGAGATATAGCGAGAAAAAAGGTTGAGGGAGGAGAGAAAAGGGGAGCAAGCACATGGAATACACACCACCCTGGCTTTAGAGGGGCACTGCTGCATAAGTGCATGTGTGCGTGTGTGTTTGTGTGTATATGTGTGTGAAGAGGGAACTTCCTTCAAGACTGCAGTATTCCTTACACACGCACACACACACACACACACACACACACACACACACACACACACACACACATACATACACAGAGCCCTCCTCAGTCTTTCTCTCCCAGCTACCCCTTGATCTAAAAATAGCCGTTCCACTCTCCTACAAGAGGCAGCAACCATTCTGAACCAATCAACACGCTCTGTCAAAGGCATCGGTACCCACCACCCCTCTATGTGTGTGTGCGCACATATGTGTGTGTGCATGTGTGCAACAAGGGGAACTCCTGACTGAAGGTAATAAAATTGCCTCTCCCTGCTGCACCGGTTAGTAGAAACGGTGGGAAAGCGATCCCTTCCACAAAACAATGGCATGGAGAAGAATCAGAAAGCAAGAGGGAGAAAAGGGGGGAAACAAAAAGAGGGAGAGAAGGAGTGAGAGTGGAAGAGAGGGAGATCTGGCTGCAGTTGAAACAAGCTTCAAAGGAATATTAATGTGATCCTGTGCAAGAGCTGAAGACAGGGGAAGAGAAGGGGGAAGAGGGAGGGAGGTTGGAGGAATAAGAGTGAGAGAGGAGGGGAAAAAGGTGTGCAAGAATTCATGACTCTGCTCCCTCCCACCTTCTGAGCTCTGCCCATGCACCTTTCTCCAGGTAAATCTGCAGCTGAGCTTTTGTCACCTGCCCCCAAACATCGCTGTGCACTGCATCTGTCCGTCCTAAAACCCACAATGTAGGAGACACCAGGGATTAATTCGTCACAACAGACGTCCACTTATCTTTGCTTTCAACCCTCCAACTAGTTCAGAGTCAAACCTGATCCCGGAGGAGCCACTGTAGTCCTAGGTCACGGCGAAAGTGAGGACGCAATGCAGTGACCCCGTCCCACCCCAGAGGCCGCTATTCTCCACAGTGCATACAGTACACAGCAAGCTAAAGGCCAATGCTTCTACATGGCTGGACAACGACTATAAGACAGACAGCTAAGGCCAGACAGACAGTTGTCAGAGCTGAGACTGGTTGATACTCTAGACGACCAGGACGACCAGTATATCATCCTGCTACTCTGTGGTCAAACATTTAAAGTAGAGGCTCAAATCTTGCCAATGCAATTTCAATTCTCTGATTTTCATATCTGACATTCCTGATATTGAGTGCAACTAAAGACTGCACTTGAAGCGACACACCTTTACTTCAATATGCCTTATTTTGTTTCTCTGGACTTTATTTCTGTTTTTGTCTATTTTTGCATTTCTCCATCAGCTTATGCTTGTGTGTGCTAAATAATAATAATAAGACATGGTTGAAATCTCCAGAAAACTTTATCAAACTACTGTTTCCAAGGTCAAAAATGAACACTCTCATACTAATAATAAAGGCACAAAAGTGCCTTGCTATAATTTTTACTTTATACAGATTAAGCAGTAAAATGATAATTACAATTATGAAAGTCAAATAAAGAAAAACGTAAATAATAACAAAATAAAGAACAATTTTAAGAACTTAAATTAGGATTTTGAGGACTGACTTTACAGGCTTGAGATGTAGTATCTTTGTATCCCTGTAAATGTAATAATTTTTCCATTTAATATATATTTTCTGGTGCCTATGCCTGTATTGATCTGTATTCTCTCATTATTGCCTCCACCTGGGAGTGTGTGTGTGTGTGAGTGAAGCCTGGATGTCCCCAGGCTACAGCAGTGGGAGGAGAGCAGGAGGCCTGAGCTTAAGAAGCATTATGCAGAGCAACATCACTCTCACATGGGATCTAGACGCGCACACCCTAACACAAACACTCACACACACTCTTAAAGGGTTAATCACTAAGCCATTGCAGAGCAAGAGAGATCAGGACACAGGGGAAGACATCAAGTGACCAAAGAAAAGAGAACTGATCAGGGAGGAAAAAATGTCAATATAGAGCGAAAATGAATGGAAAAAGACAGAAGGAATTATTGCTTAATAAAAGAGGAATATATGTAGTATATATAGCAAATATGTTGGAGCTCCATTTCCGTGTCCTGGCACTTCTGGAGAACAAGACAAGTGCTGGCAGAAACCTTTTTGAGCTTTTTTCAGTCATAAACAAACAAATAAGCAAACAACAAATATCTGGAGGTAATACAGTGTAAAACCAATGGCCATGTCTGCACAACACAACCACCCAAATAGCGACCAAAAACCCTCATCTAATTTCCAAGCACAAATTATGTTGTTGAATGACATTCATCCACTTCATTTGGTAAAGTTCCAGTAATTAAAGTAATTAGACTACAGGTAGCTAAGTTAGCTAGCTCTTTCTGTGATACAGGTAACTCGACTGGACAGGATGCTGTCAATAGCCTACTTGATTGTTCCTCTGTATGAGATCAGGACCTTCTATCACAGTTAATGTTGGAGTACCTCTACTGTAATTTATGACACCTGTTTGATTCATACTGCATAAGACTTTCAGGAGTAGTAGAGAGAAAGCGGTAAACATTCTGAGTCGAGGGGTGAAACTATGCTTATTTTGAATGTTGGGGCATTTTTTTATTTGTCAGTACTGAGACAAGGTTAGTAATTATAGGAAATAATTTGGCTAAAGCAAAAGTATTATAACAAATAGCTATTCAATGCTTAAGAACAAGACTAGTGCTGGCAGAAACTTTTTTTGAGCTTCTTCAGTCATAAACAAACAAATAAGCAAACAACAAATGAGAAAAGGTGATAGTGGGTAGCAACAGGTGATGTCTATTACAGTTAGTAAGCTAGCTAGTCGTGCGAAGATGGTAAAACAACTAACTAGTTATGTGATATTTTGTGATACAGAAAGCTTTGTTGGCAAGCCTACTGCTAGCCTAAAAGGTAGCCATGTTACCAGCAGGCTACATAAATGCTGTGTCCCAATTTCAAACTACATGGTGGTCAGATACAGTCTGTGGTATAGTAACTGTATACAATTTTTGAGGTTAGTAATAAAGAAATAAATAGCATATACTTTACCATTTTGTAGTAACAGGAAATGATGCAATCTGTGCTAACAGACGCAAATCAAACTGCGACTTTGGAAAGACCCTGCCAATCAAACTTAACAAAGAGAGAGCAAAAGAATTTTAGCACTTATTTTTGTTTTTTTCAAAGATCATCCGGAGCTCTTTCACCACCATCCACTGCTATTAGCAGCTCCTCCTCTGTGCATTGTATTATGGGAAATTAACAGCACTCAGAAACATCAAGTGTTTTTGACATGCAGATTGACTTTTTTTAGTATAATTAATTGTGTCGCTTTCTAGTCTAAACACATTATGTGGAATTTTGGGACACATCTACAGTCTGTCTAATAAGTATGATATATGCTGTGTCTGTAGCACAGAGTCAGTGAAACAGATAGAAAGGTCAAGCAGACTAGGTTTGGTCTGTCTGTGGTAAAGGTAAAGTAAGCATGCAGGCTAGGTGTCTTTTTCTCATACTCTAGGTTAGCCAGTAGGCTAGGTGCTGTCAGTCTGTTAGCAACTATCAGAGGGGATTCATAAACTGCTACTATGTTCCACTCAATCATTTCCAGGACATAAAGCAGTCAGCACTCATTATCTCCCTGGGATCCCACACTAATGGGGTTTTCCCTTATAGCAGGTCCTCACACACACACGCAGCTCACATGCATAGTGTGCGTGTGTATGCATTTACACATATATATAAACAAATGTCACACAACAAACAGACAGTCTCATACATTTTTTTTCAGGTACATGAACACACCTACACACACACACACCTTGTCATGGATCAGTAATTTTACACATCGTGAGCTAAAAAACACAGTGCAAGACAGAGCGCCTAGAGTTGCTTGTGCCAAAGTCTGCTTCCAGTCCAATTATGACAGTGCTCATCTATCATTATGGCACTATATCCTGTCGCTCTTAAAAGAAAAATACAGAAATCTGGCTTTCTTGGGTGTTTTGGATATTATGTGAAGTTCTAGTCAAGAAATGAATGTCCATTTCACTAAAATCATCAACTATGCATTAACATGCTTCAACAGGCTTTGCCAGTTAAAATGAAGAACATCCAGACTAAAGTCCTCCATTCATTTTGTCCAAAAATTGATGACTACATCTATAAATGTGCAGGAAAATTGTGCCAGTGGATGGATAGCAGAGCAGCGTCTTCTTCGTCTGAACAGCCCACTTGGCTTCTCTATTGTTTCCTGTTCTTTATCCGCTAACAGCAGTGCCAAGGGCCCTCCAGCCCTGGAGAAGCTACTATGGAGGTCAAACACTGGATTGGGCTGACATCTGCTGGTGGGAGGGACAACAACTCTGCAAACCAATAAGCCTCAACCAAAGTGATATCACTGCCTCCTGTCTCCTATTTTACTGGCTTGTTCTGTGTCAAATGGAAACACTGGGCCCCAGGCCTCGGATTAAACGGGCTTAATGATGAATAGAGGTATGGACCCGCCTCCAGATTGTAATGGGGTGGGGTAGACATCTGACTAGGGGTCTTTCAGTACTACAACCCCCTCCTAGCCAGAAGAGGAGAGAAGAGGAGAGCAGCAGTGGTGCACAAATATCAGCATCTTCATTCCACGGCAGGGTAAATTTCCAAATTAATAAAGGCTTCACGGTGCTGGGTAAAATATAGTAACAGCAATAACAGCAGATAACCTAATCTAATATAAACCCACTGTATCTTAGCAACCTTGTTAATTCTGAGAGGAGCAGTGGGGTAAGCAGCAGAAGCACAGCATCCATCATCAAAGACACACCCAGCCGCCACACACACACACACACACACACACACACACACACACACACACACACACACACACACACACACACAATTACTCACAAACTCTCAAACCCATGCACATGCACATGCTATCTTACCATTAGCCACTATCTCAATCACCCTGTGATGCAGATGAATGCATACACACGTGCAGGGCTACACACTCAGGCACATACACACAGATCCTCAGGCTTACTGTAAGCAGCCGGGAGAATGGAGGGGGTGTGGAGCGGAACAATGGGATCCTAATCGTCGGGCTGCATTTCAAAGCCTCTCCCCTCTACAACACGGTTTCTAGATAAGATTTGAAAATGCTATTTATATCCCTGGGGAAAGGAGCCAACCAGCAGCTTGATTTTCATTTATTTGAAGTCAGATCTAAATTGGGGTAGAGTTACATAATGCAAAGAGTGCGACACTCCACCTGCTATTGCTGAGCCAATCATTGAAGAACACTATGGAGGGAAACAGCCCAAAAAATGCACTAGGCCCACGCTAATACTGCAGCTAATAATTACTCTATCGGCTTAATAACCATTGCTTACTACACCAAAGGAGCCCGGCTCATCCGTGTGGGTACACCAGTGGGCCGATCCGCATCTCAAATCCAAACCTACTCCAGCGTAGCCAGGCCAAAATCCGGCAACCATGCTGAGCCAAGGACAAAACAACACAGCACAACATGGCCCAGTCCCCCCACGCACCAGATGTGCAGAGAAAGAAAGACAGAGAGGGAGAGACAGTTCTGGTCTTAACAGCTGTGTCCCAGGCAGGCAGGGCCCATCCCTGGCCCCGGTTCCCCCAACTCTCCCCCTCCCGGTCTCCCTGGAGAGGAGAGGCAGCTTCATCTCAGGCTGAGTAAAGGAGGGGAGGAGAGGTGGTAGGATGGACATATGGAGTTGAGGGAGAGTGAGCTGAAGCCTAACCCTGGCAGGATTAAGACAGCAATTCACACTAGATGAGAGGAGGGGGAACAGAGAGAAGAGGAGAGAGGGGAGCAGTGGTGAGAATACTCTGAAAGCAAAGACGGAGGGCAGAGAAAGACAGAAGGAATGGAAAGAGAGTAATGTGGTAATATCGGAAGATGGGGAAATGACTGGGGGAGGCTATAAAGGGGAATAAATGTAGGGGGGATTGAGAGTGGAAAAGAGGAGGGAAGACGAAGGAGATATGATGGGAGCAACCATGCAGGACAGAGAGAGTTCATCTGAGTGCTGAGCCCCTCCCTCTTCATTGCCATACATATATATTTTCATCATCTAGGCGCTCTGCTGTTTACAGGGCAGATACCAACTTGGGCAAAAGTTGGAAGGGATTTCATAATTTGAAAGCAAAGAGTAATGGTCAAAAAATAGACATACAGATGTGAAAAATGTAAGACAGAAACATTAAGCACCATTTGCACCTGATATCAACATGCGATCTTGATATGTTATCTGGATAATAGTATCTGATTATGGGCCTTTGCATTTATACCTAGTATTAATAAGTATTATCGTTATCTCAATTCTACTCACATTGTGATTGATTAGGTAGGTGGAGTTAGGTGAAGGCAGACTTAGAACCAGACACCATTAAAATGGTAGCCATTCAGTTGTATGGTCTCTACTTGCTTTTTCTTTTTAAAGGAAGTGGGTGTCTGTAGCTTTTGCCTTGGCTTACTTGAGATAGCATAAAGAAGCCAAGTTTGTGACCATTTAACTTGGATGGATTTTTTTCTTAAGAATGTGGCCGAACTGTTTTTAGGCTGCATTTACACCTTGGGGGGCTCTTTCACTTTTCACACCGAGATTTGCTCTCGGTTTTGGCCTGTTGGTTGGACAAGTAATTTAAGATGCCACCTTGGGTTCTAGGAACTAGTTTTGACATGATTAATTGATTAATTAAAAAAATTGTTGATAGATGAATTGATCATGAATTCATCTATCATCAATTGCAGTCCCATGTGTGCTGTAACTCAGAAAGAGGAAGAAAGATTGTGCTGATCCTGAGTGTTCACCCCAGCTCCAGAGGCTTGCTCCTACTGTCATTTTCCACTGGAATAAATAAAACATGAGAGGCCAAACCAGCATACTAAGTCAGCAACCAATAATACACACACACCACCATCACAAAACACACCCACCCACAATCACATAGCAATCACCAACAATCAAAGCCGAAAATATTGTTTTCACCGCTAGATATGAGCTAAACTTCTCTTCCATGATGCAGTGCATGTCCAAAAACTATCCACCGTATGCTTTTCGTGATCTACCCCACTCTCAGTCACTTCTCACACTCTGCATAGCACTCACCTGAACCTCTTTTTATCATCCAGATATCAGTGAAAAGCCCGGGACTGCAGCACCCAACAGCCTGCAGCTCTCCACAAAGGCCTCTCGTATTGATGTTTTATTAACACGGCCATAAATATTGAAAAGACACTTACTAATGAAG
This sequence comes from Siniperca chuatsi, assembly GCF_020085105.1. NCBI lineage: Eukaryota > Metazoa > Chordata > Actinopteri > Centrarchiformes > Sinipercidae > Siniperca > Siniperca chuatsi. The sequence continues at coordinate 19,440,644 of NC_058057.1, forward strand.
CCACAGAAAAAAGTACCAGAGACAATTTACAGCGTCAGGGAATACAGGGACCTTGAATATGGCACCCTACACCTCTCTTTCTATTTTTCTTCTCCTTCATCCCACGCCATGACCGGAATGCCCCTGCAGCTTCAACATCACCCCCCCCCCATACACACATATTTTGCCCTCAACAGCGCCCATCTTCTTCCCCTTCTCTGTTTTTCTTGTTCAGTGAAATCAATGGATTGGAGGGGCTTGACGATCCGCCACACCCCTTGCAAATATTAATCATAAATCACAGGCACTGTGTATAATGAGGCTTGTTTCTAATGACAACAGACATGATGAATGTGTCTGTGGCTCAGTGTGGCATTATCATATAACCAGCCAGGAGTGTGCATGTGTGTGTATGTAGTATGTGAAGGGTGGGCAGGTGTGTGGCTGTGGGTGGATGAGGTATCACAGCTTTTTTCCCCATGTAGTATGACATTTCGATGGCAAAGGGCCCACGGCAAGCCAGCTCTCTGTGGCATTTCCAACAGCTGTTTACACACACATACACACAAACTAAATGTGCACTGTGTGTTTTTTTAAACACATGAGTGAATGTATATGCAGTGCATGAGTGCAGCCATTCATCCGGTGCAGTTTACTATAAATAGTAGTAGATGCAATTTGAAGTATCTGTCAGTGCAAGATAGAAAAAACCTAGAAGTAGCATTTGACTGTACACATTATAGTTAAACAAGCACTGGGTGGTGAAACTGAGAAAGAGAACTGTTTATAGGGGCGGCACATAGGTTATGATGATGCTGTAAAGATTTTTACAATGGATGCACATGAGCCACATAGGTACATACAGGATAGATACAGGAAATACAGTAACTTGCTGGGTGATATGTCTTTACACTCACAAACTATCTTTGGCTGAGTAAAGACACCAGCTTGCAGATAGCACATAAACTATAAAACAACAGTTTCATTTTAGCCATTATGAAGTTAAAGGTATAATATGTAACTTTTTTTCCGCATATATTTTAACCAGATGAAGGATTTTAGTCATCGGACGTCTGGATCTTAAGTTATCAGAGAAACAAGCTGAGCAAATGTTAGCAGCAGCTCGGCTCGCAGCCCTCTGGGACGTCCTTTGTCCACCGAAACACTTATTTTTAACGTGAAACTGCTTTATTCAGTGTTTTTTCCATTTGTTTTAATCACTGGATCAGTTGGTTTTGGAGAGGAGGAGACCTCTGCGGATAATTCGGCTCCTGGTAAAAACCTCCTGAACGATGAACACTGAAAGAATCCTAATGGGAGAAGCTGACAGCTTCACATGTCTTAAGCATGTCTGCTTAAGTCTCAAAATCTGGGCAAATAAAACTAAAACTGTCTGCATGGCCAGATACCTCTAGAGGTAAGTGAGGTTTTTGTGTAATTTGTGTGACCTGACCCTAATTCTGCAGCTCAGAAAAGAACATATGTTAAAGACAACAAGGATAATATCATTACAGGCTGACAGTAATACAAATAAATAAATTAATTCACACCTAACTGGCATATTCATTCCTTTTTTCCAACTCAGCTCCTTCTGTGTGTGTTATTTATGGCTGCTCCATTAGTGAGCCAGGTACCATTCGCTTGTTAGAAGCCAAAATGAGCTCGAGAGCAGCTCTATTGATTTCAATAGAAATGTGCTTACACTGGCATCAATATAGCTGCACATTTCTGATACCTCCTGTTAGAAGCTTCCCTCCTCTCCCCTTCTGCCTCCACATCCCTTCGTCTCTCCCCCTCCTCCTCCTCTTTCTTCCTCCTCCTCCTCCTCCTCCTCCTCCTCCTCCTCCTCCTCCTCCTCTTTCTTCCTCCTTCCAAGCTGCTGATGCAGGGAAACCCAGTGCTGCACCAGTACAGCCATGGCTTAGCTGCACATTCCAGTTTGCATTTTTGAACAAGCTGGAAGAATCTGCATGGAAAACACTCAGCTCATGAATTTCACTTTACTCAATATGACTAAAGATCGGGTTGGAAAGTGGACAGGCTCTGAAATGGATAACTGTTGGCTAACATTAGCAATGGGGCTCTTTATCTGTTGGCTTTTAGGGGTTGTAGTGAAACGTATGTGCTGAGGCCTAATCAGATCAGGTATTGATTGGTCTTCATAGAGGAAGCTTAACATTCTCCCTGCTTCTCTGTGATCTCTCACTAAGGGGAAGGAAGAGAGGGAAGAACAGAGGCAGAGGGAGAGATATACAGAGGTCACGGGTTATGGTGTGACTGCAGTCAGTCGTACAGGTCAAGGTTAGGCTGGCAGATGGACATTCAGAATCAATGGCAGGGTCCTGATCAAAGCTAAGGGTCACACTCATGCTGACCAGGGGAATCGTTTGATGGGCAAGGCAAATGCACATCCACAACCTCAGTAATGATTGGGACAAACACATCTCAAGAGGTTCAGCTGTCAAGCTGATTTCTGGAGCAGGAGACGCGACCATATTGTAAGTGACACATTGTTCACTAAGTGGAAAGTTAATCTAAACTGCATCTCCACAGGGTTCCCATGTGGCAAAGATGGCAGCTTCATCATCGTCTGGTCCACCGGCTGCCCTCCTCATGACCAGCCCCAGCTCCCTGCCCACAAATCCCATTTCATGCCAGCCACGCTTCTGAAAAGGCAAGACAAAAGCCCGATCAGCACAGCTGTGGCTTTAGCATATTGTGCCGACAATCATCGTGAAATCAGTGGAACAAAGCAAAGTGGAACTCTGTAGCACCCAAAACTATGCAGCGGCACACCAGGCTGCATTAAGCTAAGGGTACGTCCGGCTGTGGCTTCTTAGAGAAGGAACTTCCTGCTACTGCATACTGAAGGTCAACAGTGACAACTCCAACATTTATATTTATCATGTCAAAAGAGTTTATTGCCTCAGTGTCCCTTTATGGAAACTGAGAAATGAGGATTCTACTGGTATAACTCATCTGCCTCAAAAAACACATACCACATAACATTTAGTGTTAGTCAGAATGATAATACCGAAAATGTGGCACAAAGAGAAGAGGTTAGGGTGGTGGATGGAGCTACGGCAACACATATCGTTGGCATGAGTGTGATAATCAGAGTAACAGTGAGAATTCTCAGGTTATAATAGCTTACTAGTCAGCTGGTGAATAAACCAGTGATTGTGAAGCATGAATGAAGCTGAGGCCAATCAGCTAATATAAGTGTGACGTCAATGCTCTGCCTGGACTAACGCTCAGCTCCATTACATTAAAACTTTAAATCATTCTTTTGGCATCCATGTACCCACGAGGGCCTGAAAGATCGATATAGCAAAACCAAAGATATCATCTGTTTTATAATATGAATTCTTCTTCCTTGTCAAAACCTGGCGCCTACATTACTTACAATGCAACTCAATCACCGATAGTTCTGTCAGATTGGGGCGTACTGTGCTATTAGCATCTAATGTAGCCTTAAGCTGCTAGCCTGAAGAAGAGATGAAGAGTGGGCTACAGAGGTCTGGTAAGCACACTTCTTTCTACCTCCACACCCCCAGTTTTTTTATTTTATTTTCAAACTTGTAGTCTTCAACACCAACCAACGTTGACTGACAAGTGACATCACTTGATGCAGTTCATCAGACTTTGTGCAGCTCCCTCTGGAGCTACAAAAGGCTTTATACAATTTTTATCACATATGCAGTAGTACTCCCCAAGACCTGCAAATGGACTTTGATGTATAAAATCTGTGGAGTTCCTGTTTAAATCAAATTAAAATGTAGGTCTTTTATCAACTAAAAATGCTAAGCATTTGTTGCTCACAGCTTCTCAAATGTGAAAATTGGCTGCTGTATCTAATTGTAAATTTAAAATCTTTGTGTTATGGACTGTTGGTTAAACAAAACAAGCAATCTGAAGAAGTCACCTTGGGTTTTGGATTATTGTGATGGGCCTTTTCTTCATTATGTGGCATTTTAAAGACCAAACAATATATTGATTACCTTTAGAAATAATCAACTGAATAATGAAAATAATCGTTAGTTGCAGCCCTACATCCTTTAGATTGGGTCCATTACACCCAATATATCCAGCATAACTTCAAAGAGTCATTGTAGGGTTGCTAACAACAAAAAAATAAGGCCTTTTGCAACAAGTATTGCTATGTTATTTCAGTGCAGCCTTTGTTGAGAAAGACATACCTAAAGTAGCAAACACACAGAGGAAATGAACTCCTATGGATTAAAGTTACAATCAACATGTTCCACGTGCTGCCAGTGCTTGTTAATGTGTTTGTTAATGTGTGAGTGGTAATAAATGTACATGTGTGTATGCGTGTGCATATTTGTGTGCGTGAACCATTCAACTCCCCTTATTTCCCAGGATGCGGAGTTCTACATGCCCACACACACACACACACGCACGCGCGCACGCACGCAAACACACACACACACACACACACACACACACACACACACACACACACACACACACACACACACACAGGGAGTGCCCCAGGCCCGGCTGTACTAATGAAGCAGCCTGTAAGCAGCCACCTTCATTACATTCAATCCTCTGGACAGTGTCAGCAATTACATTGCAACTTCCCACTGTCAGAGCTCACACATGTACACACACACACACACACACACACACACACACACACACAGTCAGTTGGAAGCTTGTCCTCCTCAAGGCTAATGCTAGCTGAGGTTGATGCAGGGAGGAGTTCCTGCTCCTCTTCTTCTCCTTCTTTGGTGGTGGGTGTTTGGCTCAGGCTCGGTTGTTTAAAACCCAAACTCCTAAATACATCTAAATCCACCACCACATCAGCGTAGCCTCTGTGACGTCTCTCTCTCTCCCAGCCTCTCTGTATGTGGGAGCAGAAGGAAGCCTGGAGGCGAGGAGGGAAGCTGCCTAATAGAGTGCTCCACTTGCCATATTTCACACATCTCATCACTTATCCCACTGAGACACACATACATGTACATGTCAATACGGGGGAAACCAAGAGGGAAGCCCCTGGAGGAGTCAGAGCATTTAGGGAGGTTTTCAGGGATTGGTTTGACTGTGATGCTGTTTAGGAATTGAAACCTGTGACCTCTAATTAATAGGCAAATTTGTATTGAGAGAAATAAGTCTCACTCCTACTGACAATGATATATAAACGTATGTGATGATATGTAAATAAATAATGGTGATCACAACTGCATTTTTTATCCCCTAGGGCTGCAACTAATGATTATTCTCATTATTGCTTAATCTGCTGATTATTTTCGTGGTTATTATTATAAATTCTTTTGGGGTGCCCTGATTGCCTAGGGATTGAGCCCATGAACTGCAATGTCTCCGGTTTGTGTCCAGCCGGGGACCTTTGTTTCATGTCATTCCCCATTGCTGTCTCCCCTCATTTCCCTGTCATATCTCTATTGTCGACTATGTAATAAAAGGCATAAAATACCCCAATAATTACTTATTCAAAAAAATGATGAATAATTTTTGTTAAAATCTAAATCAAAATGTCCAAAACTTAAAAATATTCAGTTAACTCATATAAGTCATGGAACAGCAGCGAATACTCACAGCAGCTAGAATCAGTGAATGTTTGAAACAATTAATCAAAATAGTTGTAGATTCATTTTCTGCCAATTCACAAATCAGTTAATCGACTAATTGTTTCAGCTTTCCTATCCACAGTACACCTAACTTGAATAAATGCTGTGTATGCCACATACATATTTTCAACAAGGGGTTAACTGATCCAACATTTTCATTTGAACTTCTATAAAAACATTTGTTTTTGCAGTTTCTCAATTCTGCAAGCTTGAATCACCTAAGGAATTTAGTGAAATGTGGATAGTGGATATGGAGTTTTAACTTTGGCTGCAACTAACAACTATTTTCATTATCCATTAATCTGTAGATTATTTCCTCAAAACACATTACACTAATATTTTTTTCTATAAAACTTTCAGAAAAGAGTGCAAAATGCCTATCGCAATTTTCCGGAGCCCAAGGCGGCATCTTCAAATTACTGTCCAACTACCAGTCCAAAACCCAAAGATGTTCAATTAATGATATAAAACAGAGAAAAGCAAAATTGCTTGAAAAATGACTCAAACTGTTAGTCGTTTATCAAAAGAGCTGCTGATAATTTTTCTGTCAATTGACTAATCAACTTCAAACGTCCTCCGATCGTCACATATATGTTGCGTTTAAGTGATGGTGGCAAACTTGGATGTCTGGGTTTTCAGCGCATTCATGTGGAATTTCCAAGTGGGTCACTAGCAATGAGGCTTATTTCTCTTCATAAATCTGCTGTCACAATAAGAGAAGACAGAATACAAAAGAACAGGTGGGGCATTGAAGCAGAACAGAGAAGATTGAGTGAGAAATTCCTTCCTCACTCTTTCAGTCATGTGCAAAGATTGAAAAACCACCAGTCATGCCTGTTGTAAGACCATAAATGACACAAAAGGGCAACAAAGCTGTTGAGCCATGCCACATCATGTCAATTAAACCGGTTCTTTCATGTATGTGTTGAGCATTTGTGGCTCGGATGTGTGTGTGTGTGTGTGGTGTGTGTGTGAGTGTGTGGGCGGGTGTCTATTAACATTTGATTCCCAGGTGCCATGATCTGAAAGGGTTTTGTGGTAGAAACGGAAAAGGCATGATGCTGAATAATGGAGGAGGAGAATGGGAGAACACCTTGACCACACACACACACACACACACACACACACACACACATACCGGGCTGAGGTCGGCCATCAAACACACCTCGTTAGGGAGAAGCTGGCCTCCTCCATTATTCACATGTACATGCTCACCTCGTACTGCTTGCTCCCTCGTTTTGCCAGGGAGATGGAGTGAGTTGAGCGCAGACAGACAGCAAAGGTAAAAAAGTGAGAAAGGCGGACTGCGAGAGAGAGAAAGAGGTGAGGAGACAGGGACAAAAATAGCAAGCGCGAAAAAGGGAGATGGTCTGAGATAAAATGTGATATATAAGTGGGAAAAAGAGAGAGTGAATGTGTTATATTTATCTCTAAAGTCTCAAGTCTTGTAACACTCGTCAAAGTTGATTTCAATTATCATTGATAAGGAATTGATTAGTGATGTACATATAACTGTGTGAGCAAGCCAATGACTATAATATAATTACTGTCAATTATGAATGCAATTGCAGCGCTCGCTCCATAGCAACGGTAAACACTGCAGGGAAAAGCCTTTTTAATGGAGACCCATCAAATGTAATGTCGATTTTGAACACTTTTTCCAAATATCCTCTCTCCTCAGTGTGTCACCTTTGTATTCGTTGCAACAAAAATAGAAAACATTTCTCCCCAATTCAGACGAGGGTGGTTCCCGGAAGCATGTGTCACACACTTCACTCAATGCGTCGCACATCGACATGGCCGGTCTTGTGGCCTCGGGAAGAAGGGAAGAAAGGAGAGAGGGAGGGGGTTTGAACAAGTGACAAGCCAATGGACACCCTGGCAGCGTGTCAAGAAGGAGCGGAAGGGCCGTTGCCAATGGTGACAGCCAGAAGTCACACAGCGCTACACCTCTTCCCAGCGGTGCTTTTCCACCTTCTTGGTACAAACGCTTGTCTTTGTTCTTATGAATGCCCGATCATATTATGTGGTGCTGTGTGATGCTTCCTAACCTCAAGCTTTTCTATTGGGTATTATTTGCATGTTTCATTGAAAATTAAAGGGGCTATATTTTGCAATCGTGCACACCTGTTAGGAAAAAAAGCTACATTATTGTGCAATTTATTTACGTCATAAAATAGCTTCACTTGACTTGCTTTGTTTCTTCTGTCTCTTGTGTTCCACCCCGACCCTCTTCAAACTACACCCAACTCTTTCTCTGTTTGGCAAACAACAACAAAATGTCGAAATACTGAAAACCTGAGTGATGTTGACATAAATGAAGTTCCCTGTCTCTTCTTGCAGTGAGCCAGATTTAATAGCTGCTGCACTACATGGAAGATCTGAGAAGTAGTTCACCTCACAGTCCCCCTCTCATCTCCCAATTCCTGTCACCGCTGATTGTCCAGGAGGAAACTGTTACTATGTGGCCTGTGGGGCTTCAAAATCTTACATTTTTTAACAAGTTATTAAATTGATTAGTATGTTTAAAATATTTTTAAAGTATGCAGTATTTATCAAAATGACACTGACCGTTATATCTAATGGTCAGGTACAGTGCACGTTTGAAACTGTGGAAACAATTTGTTGACTTGTAGATGTGATCCAGTCAATAAAATACTTTGACTTACAATGAACGCTAAATGAATAGACAAAAAAATCCTTGTTCAGAAAAAACAAGATGTGTTAGAAGAGTACTCCAGCAATTTAGTTGCCACTTGTAAGACACAGATAAAAGAGTGGTGAAACTCTAAGCAGCAAAGGCTGAGATATCTTAACTTTTAGTCCCTAGTATGGGTTAAGCTCCAAAAAAACTGAATTTTACACTTCCGATAATCTCAGTTTAAAGGGACGCTCAGTGCATCTTTTAGATGTTAGACCATCCCTGCCTGGTATGTCCATGTGCTTCCAACTCCAAGCCCCCAGTTTGTAACACAGGCTTTCTGTTAAAAAGTTGTAATATCCATGTACAAACTGAGATTACTCAAGTGATGTCATTTGAGTGATTTTTCTCTTCCTCCAGAGCCAAACACAACTGTTTTCCGCGGCTGAGTAGTACTCCTCGTGCTTACTAAACTGACTTTGACATGTAAAATCGGTGGAGTGCCCCTTTAACTTAGTTGGTTTCTCTGACAACCACATAACATTCTGTAGCTCATTTAGATTTGGCAAAAAAATGTTGCAGTTTGTGTTCAAGTTACCTGTGAACAAAACGACACATATCAACTTTTCTCCACCAGGAGAAACCTGTCTCTCCACCTGGCATTAACATGTTAGTGATCTGACAGACCAGAAGGACGTAAAATCCAATGCACCCTTGAGTCACTGAAGATCTGATGATGAACCCATCTCTGGAAGTACTTTAACAACAGATTAAATCCAACTAGATCTCTAATAAAATAAGTGTTGTAATATAAAGATTTGTGTGTGGATTTAACCAGGAAGAACACGTAAATTTAACAAATCGTTGGCAGCTCAGTCAGAAGCAAACACATGGATTAGGAATAAGTTTACTGTCAGGATGTCATTATTACAAGTGATGTGTCCAGCAGCTTACATTTTAGACAGTGAAAGAGGTAATTCTGATTTTATAATGGTTATGTCAGACACATAAGTGTAGAGTATAGGTGTAACCCAGCTAAATTATATCTATGTTAATAGTACAGTATGTTAGGTGTAAAGTGGAGGCTAAAGACCAATGTAATCACACTAGGAAAGAAAACAAACTGCCACTTACACCTAAAGAAAAAAGGATCAATGTATCTGATTAATTCCTACAGAAATGTTTTATCTCCACGGCAACAGTGACCAGGTGAAACACTCCAGAATTGGACGCAAGCTAGTCAAGAAAATGGTAAAATCTTAAGATTATTAAGAATGATGTGTACATCTTGAATGCAATTTGAGTAATAAATGCGTGTGTTAACTTTCAAATGATTTAATATGGTTAAAAAGATTAACATTGTACTGCTGAGACTATTAGCATTGTTAGCCTAGCCCCTGCTCTCAATGAGGAGCTCCCTGTGACATCAGCACTCCATCAGCCTGTGATAGATGCTAGACACAGGCGAGCTGACCTCCTCCCATGGGTGAAACATGAGAGAGGTATGCGTTTCAGACACCTATTAGATGAGGACTGATAAAGACGTGAAGTGGCATGGCAGCACACGGGGCCACTGATGAATCAATGACTTTTTTCCTCTTTTTTTCCTCGTTCCTCCTGCATCCTTCGCTCCCTCCGTCCCTCCAGCCCTAATTAACACCTAAAGCCAGGACACGGGATCCAGCTACAGCAGACCACAAGAGTGACTCATCAGTTAAAAGCCACCGCTGTATCTTTTATCTCGATCTCTATCGCCATCACTCAGCGACTTCTCTCTTTGCACAGGTTATCGCGGGGGACCGGCCCAAGCAAAGGAGGAAAGCTGTCTTTCGTATAGCGTAAAAAATGAACCAGAAAAAAAAGAGAAGGAAGTGTATTTTGTCTTAAAAGCAAAAGGTTCTTTGAAACATCTCAGTTGCAGCAGCTGCAGTGTTATTATGGGGGTACAGGAGTTAAATTGCCCAATATATGTATCAATTATGTGGAAAAATGGAAATAATTTGATTTCAATCAATTATTAAAAGGACCTAGCCTTTAGACGTTCAATAGATGTTGCAGAACTTTAGAAAAATAAAAGATTTTGAAAATGCACTACAAAAAAATCCACCCCATTGCTCTCATCTCTCCCCAAAGGCCAAATTAAACTGCTCTGTCCAAATTCATTTTGTGATAGAATTGGGAAGGAGAAAGTTTGCACTGGAAATGGCTTTGCGAGATCACAAAATACAAATCTGGCATTACTACAAAAACTCCACCAGAAGCTCATATGAAACCACAAGGCAGCCAAAGCAAACCAATCACAGTTCTTGCTGTGTCCATGTACATGTACATGTGTCCATGGGCGCTCTTTATTTCAGACAAGACAAGGCGTCCCCACTATAAAATGCTGAAGGAGACCCTGATGCAGTGGCTTTAATCAATCAAAGCCCCATGAACAAGTAAAGACTTAACTGTCTAGACAGGAGGCATTTCAAATGCGGTTTTCAGTCATCCGTCTCTTGCAAGTATGACAGAACAGATACGTTCCTATTTTAATCAATCTAGCTGTCTACACAGGCTGTGTAACAGCTAGCATTTCAGTTGCGCTTTATGCGCACAACCACCACCTGAAGCATATTTTTATGCTCAAGTCTATTATTCTAGTTTTACGCGCGTAACTACAGTGTATTGGGCTCTGAGTGCTGCCAAAACGCGGGTGACACACAGCAGTACTGTGCCTGGACGCATCTTGTGTAGACACTGACGGAGGACTAAAGTTGCTGCTGCTACTCTGCTTTTGCTATGCAGGCTGTGTAGACATTGTGTAAGGCAGGGCATATTGTAATTTCAGTCATCACAACTTTCTGGGAGGAGATTCTGCAACTGAGCAAGAGAGAAAGACATTTTCACTCCAAACAGCCAACAACTAATGGAAACATTGTATAATTTATGCTAGCCAATGGTACACATTATAAATATGCTTATTGTAGAAAGCTAACATCATAAGCAGACAGCACCAGCAGTGTGATGAGCACCACAACACACATGTGTAAAAAACCTCTTAAGCAATGTTTAATTTGCCTAAACTAAACATCCATTAAAAGCTTCATATAAGATTTTGCGATTATCAGTTTACCATTAGACTCATTTGCATTAGAGAAATACAGGAGGACTCCTCTTGCTCAAGCATCATTGGCAACAGTTTAGGAGTGGCTAAATCCAAAAGAGACTTAGACGTATTAATAAATAGTAATATTAATATGAATAAATAGAGAATTTCACCTGTCATGACCAGAGAAGTTGCATTTCATATGAATCTAAAGGTTTGGACATAGCTACTGCACCACCCATCAAACACTTGCTGGAAGGTGTTACTAATCATTTCAGAATAGTCTTTCCTGTTTATCACCAATACAAAAATAGAAAACAATAACTTCAAGCTCTGCATGTCCAATGCCTGTTTTTCTGTCAAAACAAGATAAGTGCTGACACTACAAAGTACCAGCATCTCTTTTGCTCTTTTGCTTACTCCAAAAGTATTGAGTGCAATCCTCCTCTTTTTTTTTTGGGCTATGTTAGCCTCCTGTGATTATCACCTCAAAAGAATGACAGACTGTAACGCTGCTTTAGGGCCAGGAGGGAGTGGGAACCGACCAACTCTCCTACACCTACGCATCCAGTCTGGGAATAGCTTTCCAGGCAGCCCCGATGGAGCTCTTCTCTGGAGAGTTGACAAGAGTCTACGAGAGCGGAGGAGACTCTGCTCCTTGTCCGCCAAATACCGTCTGCCTCTTGTTCTAACTCGCATCCCAATTAAAGACTATTTACAGTAAGGGAGGATTATTTCCATGGGCTATGAAAGCAGAGAGAGAGAGAGAGGGGTGTGTGTAAAATGGGAGGAGAGTCACCCCCTCCTGCCCCAACACACGCTCCACTCCCCATTACTCGACGCTGAAAATAATTCCTTTGCAGTGAAGACTTAATTCTCATTCTGTGTTCGTGTCCCTGATCCTGTATTGTCTATTCTGGTCATGTGGTCCGCCTGCCTTACTGCTGTTCACTGTCACAGCTGTGTTTGTGTGTGTGTATATGTGTGTGTGTGATGCAGAGAGAGAGAGAAAGAACAAGCGAGAGAATGGGTCAGTCTGTGTTTTAACTACTGCTACGGTATGAGCCCCACCCAAACGAAAGATAAATCCTTGTCTGACCACATGCAAACAAAGAGCTCAAATATATTTCTAGTCTAAAAAAAAAACCACACATAAACCATCCAGGTGCTTGCTTATTCTCTAACAATGATGTCATTTTGTCTTTATGGCACTTGGGTTTACAATGTTATCAATATTTCTGATTTTACAGTCTGTTAAAAGCCAAACGTGTCAAGGTTGATAAAGGCAACAACCATGGAAGTCGAAACAAAGTAGTCCCACAAATGTGGCTTAAAGATGATCTAAAAATGGGAATTAGATGAGAAGCAGGAACAAGTGTATGCCCAATTTGTATGGTTTCCCCCCCTGTTTAGCTCTTCTGTTCCAAGTGTAGCTCTCTCAAACTAGCATATTGTTGAACAGATGCCCACATATTGTTGCAAGGGAACACCCCAGTAGCAGCTTAGAGATGATTCAACCATAGACAGACACAGAGAGTTGGGTCAAAACAGGAAAAAGGAGGAATAAAATCATGCTAGTGGGTAGATGCAGGCCTGAGGCTCTCTAATTCCCATCCAAACCACGTATCTTTATATCACCAGTGAACTGAATGTTAACATCTATTTTGTGTTTTTGTTATCCAGTCATGATGTGAGCTATGTCAGGATATTACGTTTGGCTGTCTCAGCATCAACACAGTCGAAAATGAGAAGGAATAATAACAGTGATGCTAATGGGAGCACAGACAGACTAGTGGTCATGAGGGAGTTAGCAAAGACTTCAAAAATATGCAGGTGGGCTGAGTGGTCTTAAGGCACTTGATTTAGGCTCTGGTAATTTCAATGGTGAAGCATCTTTATACAAGAAACTCGTATCTGATCTTTTATTCTACATCTTTTTAGATCCTTCTTGAACGCTGTCAAAATAACAACCATTTGATGTGTTTCAATGTCTTTATAGTTTGATGGTGTATTTTTGTCATTCCCCATGGATAACTGGCCAAATGTAGACAATGTGATATTAGCAATGTTACAACTGAGTTTGAAAGCAGAAGGTTTTTCAGGTGTCTCTGTTTTTTTCTCCCAAATTAGCATGGCAAAGTCCCCTATACTTTGGTCCTTGTCAAAGCTAAGTGCAGTTGGATTGAGGAGCCTGTATACAGCTATGTGCTTCATAATATGGTAAAAATATGCAAAATTATATTCAACTTGATGTTTAATGCAATTAACTGAATCCATTGTTATGGATTATGACACAACTCTTACAACAGAGAGAAAGGCATTCTGGGAAATGTAGGGAATCACTAACTGAAACGTTTTTTTTTATTACAATGTGCTTTAAATAATTAACTTGGATAACAGAATTGTATTAAACCAAAACATATACGATTTCACGTACAGTCAGTAAACAATAATATTGAGTTATTGCCAAGCTCTTGTTCACACTATCCCCCTTTGCAAGCACCCAAGCCAACCAGTTAGAGTAGTTCAACACAGGGACATAATCCCTCAACAGCTTCCCACCAGCAAATATTGGCAATTTTGTTAGTTGGAGGTACCATTGCCGAGAAATTAAACATTTTTCAATTATATAAAAGCTCTAGTAAATTTTAAATCTTACTTTGCAATAACTATAATTCAGAGAGAATCCATGATATATCATTTCCATGCTGTGTGTCAGCCATATGACCTATTGCATTTTGCATCTGCAGCATAACATCCACTTTTTTTCAAATGGAATGCCATCAGTATTGCTTACAACATGTGAAACCCAAAGCTTAAAGACACATTCAGAGTACTAGTGAGGTGAAAGCATTCTGGTAAATGTAGTAATTTCCTAAATAATAATAAAAGTAGACATAGCAGGTTGAAGGAAAATGGGCAGGCCAAAACAGTAGATTACACTACATTGACAAAATATCTTCTGCAATACTGAATGTCACTGTCTGATGATGTTAAAACTATGTTGTATCTGTGATTGTAGCTTTCCTTTAATTGTAAAACCCTCAACTTGCATTGTCGGCAGTAGATTGAGTTATTCAGAAAGAGACAGCGAGAGAAAATTGCTCCATAACCTGGCAGCCACTCACGCCATTCGACGGCGTCTCCTGGTCTTGGTCAAGGTGCTCTGGCACGCTAGAGCCGCCTCTTGCTGACTTGACTCCTGTTTCTCTAGTGAGCCTCTTTAGCGCCTGAGCTGTTAAGGTGAGCTTGGGACAAACTCCAGAGATTAAATTATGTGGAAAAGCAGATTAAATAGTTATTATCCCATCTGCAGCCAGACAAGTACACACACGAGCAGGCACGCATACATGTTCGCAAACCACATGCACACACACTCACACACACAGACAAGCAAAGGGAGAATACACACACATACACACACACACACACACACACACACACACACATACACACACACACTCTACACCAAAGGATAAATAATAATAATAATAATAATAATAATAATAATAATAAATAATTCACAAATTCACATATTTAGTTTGGGGCTGCACAGTTTTGTGTTACTGTTCAACATGTATTCTTTCAATATGGGCCATTATCAGAAGGTGTTTTGTTGATAAGTATGTATGGTGTCTTAAACTAGACATGACTGATGTGCTAAAAATGATGCTGTTCTCCCAAAACCTTATCCCTTCCTGCTTTCTAGGACAGCCCTTCACCTCTTCGACAGATCAACAACATGCAGACCACCACTCCACCAAAATTAAAGCTTCCACCCATTCTGCAGGAAGTCACAGAATTAGTTCTACTTAACAGAGGGATTGAGAGAGTGATCTAAATGTGGTTGTTTTGGGAAGCCTGCCTGCCGTCGATTCATGTCTTTCTGATAGACATGTAAGTTTAGAGAGCCACCCATACATCCCTGAGCCTCTCTCAGTTGTTACAACTGAGGGAGATAGAAAAAGGGCAAAAAAAATAGAAGAGAGAGGGGGAGAGATGGATACACACAGAGAGAGAGAGAGAGAGAGAGAGAGAGAGAGAGAGAGAGAGAGAGAGAGAGAGAGAGAGAGAGAGAGAGAGAGAGAGAGAGAGAGAGAGAGAGAAGAGGGAAAAATGTGTGCTGTCTGTCGCAGAGTGGAGCTTTCCTGCCCTGGCTCCTCATTGGAAACTCGGTGCTGAGTGTGTGTCCGCGTCTCTTTGAGGAAAGGCTGGAGTTAACCCACACGCTCACACACAGCAGCCAGCATCAATGGGGCTTTCTATGGGCCGTGAATCAAGCCAAGAGCATCTGTGGCCCATGCATCGAGAGCTGCTGTATAATAATACCGTATGGTGCCCACACATACACACTGGCTTTATACAGATTAAAAGCCACTAAATGCCTTTTGCAGGGCTCTCTCTCTTTCTCTCTCTCTCTCAGTGTGTGATCATGGGAGGTATGCATACAGTAGTTATATTTGGGGCTGGGGGGATTTGCTAAGCTGTGTTTTCCAGCCAGAGCTCAGTATTAGTGCACAAAGACAAAGAGCAGAGCAGAGACACATGCATATGCACATACCACACATGCAAAGGACAATACCCCCCCCATGCATGTGCACACTCATGTGCTTACAAATACATAAAAACTCAGCTGGTGTGTATCCAGTGTGTGGTGTGACCCAGACTGGTTCTCATATGGGAGGGTTTCCTAGAAAAATCTTGAAAGGTGTGAAATGTTCCTATGCAGATGTCTATATTATAAATTCATACTATACACCATACTAAGTCAGAAAAGAAAACTAGCATCTCTACAAGAAAGTAAATGAATATGTTTGAAAACATCATTTATCTTTGGAGTGTTTGTATGGTCCTTTGCCTGTCAAGAACTTTATTTACAACTGTATCTCTGCATACAGTACACAAATACACATGCAATGAAGGCACGCATATCTGAAGTGAGTGAGTGTGTAGCTGAGTGCCCAGACCCTGAGGCAGGCCCAGGGAGAGAGACCCAGGACAATTAAAACTCAACAGGAAGAAACACCAACAGCTAGAAACTGGGCACTGAGCACTCATGCATAAAAATACACAAACACACACAAGCACATACACACAGGTAGACAGAAAAAAATAAAAATAAATACACATGCATCACAATGGGCTGAGCACAGCATGAGAAGCTTTCATCCACTCCTAACAAAGGTCACATTTTCAGTGTGACATCTTTGACAAGTGACAGCATGTTCACCCCAATTATCCTGTTTCAAGTTTCCTACCTCCCTCTCCTCACAAATAAACCTCACCGCTTATTCAAACATTCCACAAAATACATTTATTGTTTCACACACACACACACACACTTGGACACGTCAACCTCACCTCCCCTGCACTGTGTCCAGGGTCTAAACAGAGATGTCCCCTGGGCTCTGTCACCTGTTTAGAGGGATGTAGGGCTAAGTGATGGAGGGGGGTGAGCCAAGGTCTCATCTCCTCCCTGGTGACTGAATGCAGGAGTGGACTGCTGACCTTTGACCCTCATAGGAAGGGAGATTGAGCACTGCTCCAGACCCCATTAGCATTCTGCTCACACAGGCCCCCATAACACAGCAGACTAACGGCATGAACACTGTGGATGTATAAGACTGAGGTGTGGCGACAAAGGTTCTGCGTTATAAGAGAGATCCAGTCAACCTGAATATTTGGAGCTTTGTTTCCTCATGGCAGCACAGCAGGAGAGTTTTGCTGTCAAAATACATCATGTCACCAAAAAGATTTTATATATATATATATATATATATATATATATATATATATATATATATATATATATATATATATATATATCACACAGCGGTCTTTGTAGCCATGTGTAATCCTGCCACGATAAGATTCTTAAAAGGCTAAGGGTCAGGTAAAACATGGCAACTTAATGCCACCGTGCACCGTTTCCTTCCCATTTTTCCCCCTTACTCCTTTGATGCTTTGTTTCCCTGACAGTGCAAGCCCTCCTACTCCATATACACACACAAATACATCAAAAAGACAAATAAGCCTGTCGGTTGTGTCTCTGCGCGTCTCAACATCGGCATATGTATGCAGGAATTGTCAACACTGCACAGCATATCAAACTGGCAATATGTCACTATGCTGGGGATACAGTTGGGGATTCAAGTAACTGATGACACAGATAAATTAACCCCCTCTGATGTGGCATGGGCATTGATGTAATGTTAAAAAAAAGGGGGATGGGTATACTCGGACCTCCAGTTGGTTATCAACATAAGGCAAACAACCACCTACATACACAAAAACCAATATGAAAGCCTTAAAACACCGAATCCTCATCAGTTTGTGACTATTTTCTTACACATATAACCCAAAATTCCTCATCACACAGTTATGTCAGCCCAAAAAATGGTGATGGAGATGGAAAAAAGTGACTTGAGATGGGTTTACCCTCCTCTACATCCCTGGGTGTATCTATCTGATGCAGTATTTACCGTGGTAGGGTCAGTACCGCACTGATTTGTGTGACGCTGGATTTCAGTACCACGGACAGCGCTCTCCCCCTCTCTCTACAGCACGAGGAGAGGAGGAGGGATGGAGAAGGAGACGACGGGTGGTTGTGGTGTTGGTGTTGTTGGTGGTGGGGGTTTCCCTGGCAGATTTCAGGAGAGAGTCTAATAGTCATTCCTCCATCGCTACACATCGCCTACCACCTCCTCCGTATACTGGATTTCCATACGGAGGGATACCGTGAGATCACGGCTTTCATGAAATATTTATCGACCGAGCCTCACACAGGATGGACAGAGATAGAGGGAGTGAAGGGGGGGGGGGGGGGTATTCCTCTGGACAGTCTTCATCATGCATCCACCCCACCACCACCACCACCACCACCACCCTCCTTCCCTCTCCACATCCTCCAAAAAAAAAAATTCTGTTTCATTTACTTTCCGATCATGACAACAACCGCTGGATTCGCCTCGCGTGATGTTTGACGATCAGAAACATGACAAAGCATAGGCTACACACACACGCGCGCGCGCGCACACACACAGGGGAAAAAATGAAGGCCGGCGACGACCAGATCTAACACCATCCGCCGCCTCACAGCCGCACATTGTATCCAAGCGCATACCGTTTCCAGTATTGGTAGGCTGAGACGCGCCGTCATCGCGTTGCGTTTAGAGGAATGTCAGGAGGATTTACCCGTGTGTTCAGCCCCACCAAACCGAGCCAGAGCCGGTATCATGTGTCATGTAAACTCCTCGGCCGGCACTGTCATTCACAAAATAAGCCACATCCGTCGTCTACACGAATTTTCACAAATTTTCTCAGATCATCTACTGCTCTTAATAGGCCAAGGATGCGCTCATCATCACCACCACCACCACCACCGCCAACACCACATCCACCTTCAGCAACTGTCGTGAACAACACTTCAAAAATCGCTGTGGTCAGCTGGGTGTCAATAATGCAATCTATAGCCTGAGCATCTTTAGCAGCGACACAACACACGGTCAGCTGTAATTTTCAGCTCTGACAAGCAGATAGGGACATGAATTATTCAATACACATAAACTGAGCTTCTTCTTCTTCTTCAGCAGGGAAAACGACTCGACAAGAAATCTACATGAACGGACACAAACCAATGCAGAGCCCACATTTACCGTTTCCGCCGTATAAGCATGTAATGTGGCATGTACATTCATGCACACTGGTAAAAGAAAGAGGGGAAAAAGGGTTTGAATCAGCGCCGCCTTCAAGAGGCTGCAAAAGCCAGCGAGAGACCGAGAGCCGCCGCCGCCACGCAAAAACCAGCCGACATGTATGAAGATCCGGGCGGACAGCCAGCGGAAATGAATTCATGGAAATATGAGCAAAATGTGTAAGAGCCGATGGGCATTTCTGCGTTTACCTGTCAAGACTCCGACCCGGATTTGGTGGTCGTGGTTCGTTAAAATCATCCCGTCTGACGCCATGTTCAGCAGCGCTGTCGCCCGCACCGAGAACTCACGGCAGGGCCCAGAGCCGATCGCATCGAACTTAGAGGGGAGAGGGAGGGGAGGAGGAGGAAGAGGAGGGGGAGGAGGAGGAAGAGATGGAGGAGGGCAGGGATACAGCAAAAATAAATAAATAAATAAAAATAAAACAGCCAGACAAGATGAGTAGAAAGCCGAGCGATCATCGGGACACCTACAGATAAGCGGGCAGGATGCGGGGGCCGTTTAAACCGCACACATCACTCAGCTGGCCGCCTGCCACGGTAGTAGTGTGGATCCCAGATTAAGTCTTATGGAGACCACTATTGATTTCCTGTGAAGGCTTTTAGGGGAGACTGACTAGCAGTACGTCTGCAGGCGCCACTCACTTTTCTCATGTCATTCATTTGATGCCATTTTTGAAGCTGAAATTTTAGATCCCTGGTGCTTAGAAGCCTCAAATGAACCCTAACCTGATGATTAACAGTATCAGTTTTTGGGGCCCCATAAAAATCCCCTCCCCCACCCTCCAAAGTTTCCCTCCATGAGTTGCACCCCTGCTTTTAGAGATTAAAGGAGCCCCTCTAAGAGTCAGCGACAGCACCCCAGAGATGTGTCGGCTACATCTCAATGCAGAGGCTTAAGAGAAGATCACAGTCTGACCTGTAAAACTGCAACTGCATCCCCTGGTAAAAAAGCACTGCTTCTATTCATAGACTGGCTGCACGCTTCCATGGTGTGTAATTTCCCTTGTTTATTCTCATGGGGAAAAAAATGCCCATCCTCCGTGAATCTATCAATATACATAATTCATTAACACATGTACATGAGCACAGTAACCGTGGCAAGAAATGGGCATCTCTTCCAGCTTCACTGGCTCGCTTCAATAGAGTTGCTGTGTCTGTGTCCATTGACCTAACCAAAAGAACTGACTCAATTTCCACACTTTATATAATAGCCAATTCCCTCTTCCATTGTGTTACAATTAGCAACAGGAGGTGTGTGTCAGCCAAGACCTTCAAAGCTCCTGTAAGTTCCAGTACAACACATCTATGTCCTACTGCTCTACTCATCATATAAACATTGGGGGTTGGACAATCTCTTCATAAATTTCTGACTGAAGATTTTTTGATGGATGCATCTCAAGAATCCGGAGGGATGCAGATTCTCATTTTAGTTTTGGGCCATCAGCTACCATGCACAGTTTAACAAAACTGTTTAACTGTTTAACTGTCACTACTTAACCTACTTGAGCCTGTTGAAAAACTTGTTGTTGTTTTTGTTCTCATAAATGCTGTACCTGAAGTCCTTCACAGGCTATCTATGTACCAGTCGCCCTTTTTTATCTGTATTAAAACATCCGTAAATTCAATGGAACTTGTTTCAAACATAATTTTAAGTTTACATGCACATAAGGAACAAAATAAAACTGTACCAATCATACAGATTATTCACAATCACATTTTCCGACCATCTAAGAAACAGCTATCCATATACACTATAAGAGAAAAACGTTCTGCCAACTCAACATTTTGAACTGTGTGCACATTGTGTCAACTAAATGGCAATGTGAAATGTTAGACTTGGGCAGCAATTGTTCTAAAAGTTGAATAAACTCAAAAAAACTGTGCAACTTTTTTACAGTGTACTGCATACTGTATTAACACAAATATGTACACACTAGCAAACACTTGCATGGAGACCCATGGGGTGTTACAGAAATTGGCTGAATTGATTAAAGAGTAACTTAAAGGAAATGTTTAACATTTTGGGAAATACACTTGTATACTTTCTAACTGAGTTAGATGAGAAGATCGATATCACTCTTTTGTATGTACTGTAAATATGAAGCTACAGTCAGGAGACAGTTAGCTTAGCTTAGCATGAAGACTGGTAGCAGGAGGAAACAGCTAGCCTGGCTCTCTCCAAAGGGCAAAAAAAAATCCATGTACCAGCACCTTTAAAGCTCACCAAGTGGCACGTCACAACTCGTTTGTTTAATCTGTACAAAAACAGAAGTGTGAAAACAACACACGGTTTTACGGGGGGTTATGTGCTGAACTATTTCTTGGCTGTGCCCAGTGAACCAACCTAACTCTTGGCAATAAGGCAAATAAGTGGCTCTCCCAAAAGGTCAAACTTTTCCTTTAACACCAGACTGAAAAGCAGTGTGTCAGTGTTCTCTTTGGTTGGGACTGGTTGGGTGTGGTCAGACCTGTAACCACACCCAGCAGTGATGTCACGGTTTACCCTGTAGTACACTTACACAGCAAGGTGAGAAGTTAAATCACTGGAGGTCACCACAACAAGATTTTCAATTGCTGTTTAGTTGCTCTTTAAAAATCACTTGCTTTACAAAGTCGGTTAAACCAACTACTGTTCTTAAAGCTGACTCAGACTTGCCATATCTGTGGAAAGAAACTCATTTGCTGGAGATCTCGCCCTCTGTTGCATGGCATCATGAAAGCATCCACATCTGTCAGCCTGTCAGTGATGGAGGGGACCCAATGCTAAACAGGCCTTGTTAATGGTGACAACCAGCTTACACAGAGGTGTTGTGTTTGCATGTGAGTATGTGAAAATACATGCACAGACACACACTTGTTCATACAATGCCAACAGACGGCGCACACACACATATACACAAACACACTCCATGGTCCAGAGCTGGCAAGCTTTCCTAGAAGGCTGGAATTCCCTTGTTGGTGTAGAGAGAGGGAGGTGAGGAGAGAAGATAGCAGAGCAGAGATGTATAGAGGAGGGAGGGAGGGAGGCACTGGGCTGAAGACATTGGGGACCCCATCTGGTGTGTAGAGGACTGTGTTTATGTAGTGTGAAAGTGTGTATGCTTGTGCACAAGTACGCATAATAATGACGGTGTAATTACCTCACCGTTGGTCAAGCTGCTCGCTGTTCATGGATAGGTGATGCATCGGCAAGGGCCATCGCTCTCCCCTTTTCCCTCCGCCATCCATCACAATAATAAGGGGAGCCCCAGCAGACGGAGAGAGCTGTAAATGTATGCCTTCCCGTCTTTGTGGTGCACCCAGGAAAGCCCCTCGTTTTCCCCCAAGGCTCCAGATGTGTGTGGGGGGGTAAGAGGACAGCAGCTTGCTCTGGGTGTTTGTGTTATGCAACATTAGACATGCTTAAGCCTCGTCTTTAGGCTGCTGGGACATGTGGCAGAAGGTGGAATCTCCCTCAAAACTATATAGAAACCAGACCAGGCAGTAGCTTACATCAATGCAAACACACTACACAGAGTATAATTTATTCAACAACAGAGATTACAGGAGATATTTTTGGATGCAGTTTCATTACTTCTGTCTCATGGCTTTCCCCTAATGTCTCTGGACTTGTGAAGAGGCTTGAAAAAGTTGCACATCCATCCATTGTCATAAAGCATGCAGGACATGGTCGGCAAAGAGCCATAAAGCTTTACTTCCACCCCAATGAGCCCAAGCCTGCCGCCATTCCTAAAAAGAAAACACCAGGCTTGAGTTGTTAAATGCATGATAAAGCATGCAGCTGCAATTTTTTCCAGAGTTCCACTAAGTTACACATTTATGGCTCCAACTTTGCACCTCATCTTTTTATATGGGTCAAAAATTTCATTGAATGAAATGTGTGTTTGATTAGCCAATAGTATCAGTTTTTTAGAGGGAGTACATAATTTCATCAGCAGTGTGATGGCAATGGTTAGACTTGTTACTCCTTTAACCAATCATATGTTGTCTTGGAGAGGTGCCCTGCTCATGATGGCAGGCTATTCTTTAATTAAAATTTTAAAATACTAAACAGGAAAGGGAAACTTACCCTGGGGCTTATTTGACATTATCCCATGATGCCTTCTTCAGAATACCTGACTAAATCTAGCCTCAGCTGAAGAGGAGAAGTCACAGAGGAAGAGAAAAAAAAAACAATTATCCATCTGCGAATGAGCAGCAGACACTTAATTCAGGACTGCTGGGGACAAAGCCCCTTGTTTAGAGACAGTAATTAGGCAACAACATGGCGAGGAGGTTGGGAAGAGTCGGAGGCGGGGTGGAGTACACCTCTGGTCATTCAAGAAGAGAGAAAAATGGAGGGATAGAGATGAAGAGAGAGTAGATAAGAAGGGAAAGCATGAGAGAGCAGACATAAGAAGGAAGGGTGTGTGTGCGTGTTAGGCAGAATTCTGATGAGTGCAGGATCTCTGCCGACTCCCACCACCATTACAGCAGCGCAGAACATTGCCCCAGGGCTTTGGAATCAAACCCATTACATCTGATACTGGATTTCTCTCTGCTCAGAAGTAATGCAATGTGGACTCGCCTTCTCTAAAACTGGCCAGTGTCGCATAGCATCGCTGCGCAAAGAGCTGCACCACAAGGAAAAAGAGGACAGGGGAGGAGGAGAGTGAGGGCCTGAGAGTCTGAGAGGGATACTGGAGAGGGAGGCGCGCTTCAGCCGGAGGGGTCATTTCATATTTCAATTTTTTTTTATTATATTGAAACAAGGGCTGGCTGTCTCTAATAACTCACAGGATATATGGGACTATGTACATATAAAGGGGCCTACGTATATGTTTATACAGGGGCCTTGTAGTCCATTTGCATAATTAACAGACTGGCATTTGAAAAGCAGAATGTCAGCACAAACAACCTTGGACACCAAACTTCCCCGGGTCATTTTTTTCAGCCGTGTAATTGGCTCCTAATGCAGAGGAGTTAAACATAGAGATTTTCTGCCCTTAAAGCAAAAAAATCTCCTCTTGTTAATGGGCACAGCACTACCGGATTCCTGCCGGTGATTATCAGTCAGCTTGGACTTTTGGAAGTTTAGGAAAGGACCTGTGCTAAATGATGGATCTCAAAAACATCCATTCCCACCTTTAAATACATTCAATTTCTCTTGTATGTGTATTTGCAATGTTCAAATTTAACTGAGGCCACTTAATGATTTTAAATGAGGATTGAAAAAAGTGTCTCACTTTATGTAGTGTTTCTGGCAAGCTTGGCCTTCATTTTGTCTGAGCTGCACCGTAGCGGAGTGAAGGTAATGCGTCCATCCATCTCTGCCTCTCTGCCTGTTCGTAGTGACATGTCTGATGTAATGTTTGTGTAAGCGACCATACTCTCTGTGGCTACATAGCTGGCTTTGCACATCATGTCTGTATTACGTTCTGAAAACATATCACTTGACAGCTACATGCAATCTCAAGCAAATTGGCGGTATATAGAATGAAACTTTATGTAAGGCAGCACCACAGCTGATACTCAGCCAGTGAAGGTTTTGTTTGGTTTGTGCGATAGCAGAACCTTTTTTGGCACTATAAGAACACTTTTAGAGAGTTTCTTTACTGAGCCATACAGGGAAATGGTTATAAATAAAAGTCCTTAATGTCTTTCATTGAACTTTTTAAACCACGCATTGAACTTAAATCCTTATTTAGGACTATACAGAAGAATTTTGCTGAATTGCCTGATTCAGTTTTATATACAGACTGTGCAAGTCCAACCAGAGTTCAAACTTTATTCATCAGCTTGCTAATGGGGTCCAACCAACATATTGCTTAGCCAATTTATCAGGCCTTTTCTGATTTTTTATTATACAGTATACTGGATACCAGCCAGTTATGTTGTTCTCTGCCAATATATGGATGGAGATTCCACCATAACCAAAACTACATAAAAACTGTAAAAACTGCTATTTATTTGCACATATACACATATATGTGCCCCGTGTTAAGGAGCTGCTAACCTCTAAATCTAAATCTAAAATGTTATTTGTTAGTGTTTCATATATATCTCTTTATAGTCTGTTTAAGAGCCTTTTCCACCCTGACAAGAAACACTAAATAACAGTTTTGCATGAAAATGGTCCAATATAAAGATATGGTGAGCTGCACAAAAAGCAGCCATTGGCTACTTTATAAATAGCTAGTAGCTGTATAAAATTCAGCAACAGTATACTTAAAAAAAACCCATATCTGTTCTTGACTTGTTCTACAGGTACAGATGTTGATTTTTTTGCTATAAAAAGCAGCATTATTTTGTTGAAATCAGAAAGGTCTAGTTCTATAAGGAACCAATAATGAATTTTCAAATAGAGATAAAGCTTAGCTGTCTAAGGCCATTTAAGGTTTAGTCCAGAAATAATCATCTCCTCCAGGAGTGGAGGTGCACTGTTGATGCATTTATGCCTTCAGATGCACAGAAATGTTCCAGACACTTGTGGCTGTCTCTTGTCATCAAATCTGACATGCAAGTCAGGAAGCGTGAACTGAATAAAAAAGAATAGAGGAAAAAAAACACCCTTTGGCACCTGTCCTTTCAAACTGTTCCCAAGAAAGATTTGAAATTCGGGATTTGCCGGACGCCACGTAGCCTTTGGGATGTAATCTCACATCCACACACCTATTAACCTCTACCAGCAGAGAAGTTGGAATGACTTTCAAGCTCCAGTGGGTCCAGTACAGGATAATGACTGTGGTGAGTTCAGGTAATGTGGTTAGTGCGCTGTCGGGGCCAAGCTGTCAGCTGCGTGGCAGAGTTAGAGGTGGTGGTGGTGGTGGTGGGGGGGAGGTAGTAAGAAACTCGGAGGAGGGAGCGAGAGAGAGAAAGAGAGAGAGGGAGAGAGAGTGAAGCTGGACCTGACAGAGCCTGGGAGCAGAGTCAGCGGCCTGGGATCAGTGGCATAGTGGGACTGGATCGGACATCTTCCTGCAGAGAGCTCTCTCACGATGCCTCATTACACACACATACACACAGCACACACACCCCTGCATGTGCACATGTATACATACTCAAGTGTGCACATGCCCAAACAGACACAAACCCATTTCTGCAGCTTAGATACTCCCTCGTTTCCCTTACAGTACCTCTTCTCTCTTAATTTATCTTCTCTCTCCTCCCTTCTTCTATCCTCACCCTCCCCTTCATCCTTTTCCTCATCCTCTCTCAACGTGCTTCGAGGGGGTGGGGGTGTGTGTACATGGCAGTCAGTGCTACATGACTTATTACTCATCCAGGCCTTTGGTGGACCTCAGAGCCGCATCGATGCCTGCTGGCAGTAGAGTGGAGCTGTGAACCCACACTCTCCTTGTTCTGCCTGTTAGCTTGTCAATCAACCAGCCAGTCAGCCAGTCTGTCAGTCACTGAATCAGCCATGCAGTTACCCCTCTCTGCCTGGCCTAGGTACTCCCACCTCTCATCCTCTGCTCCTATAACTACATCACCTGAGGGTCCGCTCTTCAGCCTGCTCCCCTCTTCCTGTTCGGCTCGCATGCAGATCCTCGATCATCACCCCTGGTGAACCCCCTGTATGGTCTTCCATATCACTGCAGGAGCCCTGACTCACACCCAGGCCAGTCGGAAAAATTAGCCAGCCATGCAGAAGAGATAAGATGCAGTGAGGGAAGGCATGCAACCAATAAAAACACATCATTCAAAGTAAGGCAATAAAGAGGAAAAGCTAGAGGTAGAAGAAGATGTGGGGCAATATGAGAGGTGAGAGGAATGGCAGAAATATATTTAGTGTATACTTAGCCAGGGTGAAAAGACATTTAACATGTTAAATATCTGCCTAATCCTATATTTAGAGTTTAAAGGTGCAATCTGCCCAATTTTTGACCACGTAAATTTGAGGTCACACATATTTGAATGTCATATAGATGGAAAATCAGCAGTTTGTATGTTTTTCAGTGAATTATAAATGAAAATATTGTCCAGTTTTACCACAGCAACATTACTGATTTAAACAAACCCTTTACAGCACCAAAAAACAGCAAATTTGGCCTGGTAATAATTTGGGATTAATAGCAGGTTACAGTCCTGTGTCTTAAATTTTGGTAATGGGGTGATGCTTTTGTTAACATTTGGTTCACAGATTGCGCCTTTATCCTCAGCTGGATGCCTTATGTGTGACATTTAAGAAATCAAAAACACATATTCTTGAGATCAATTATCTCTTATGTCCTTCGATATTAAAAGGTTTTTTAATCTGGGTGAAAAGCTGAGATATTGAGCATCAAAGATTTGACATAACAGCTGTCAAACCTAATCTTTTTAAGTATCTAATCCTAAAAGGGTCAGCTTTCACAAACAACATCACGCAAGAATAAATGCTATCTAGAATATAACTGAACACACGGATACCGATACCGACTTTGAAATTATTAGATTTGGACTTAAAAAAAAAAAAAAATCAAACTAGTGATTTAAAGATATAGCTGTTTTGATTTGACAAGAAAGAGAAGAAGCAAGAATAATTAGCAGCTTCACTCATCCCTTGCTTTGTAAACCCTGAACCCTTTCTCTGTCTGGCCCATTTGCGTTGGTGTGTCGTCACAGGGCCAGGGGATTTAAGATAAGCCATATCGGCAGCTGAAAAGGACTCCTCTGAGAAAATACACTGGCCTGGATGTGGCAAATATATTGCTGTAATGCATTTGTGTTTGGAGGGGCCAGAGATCAACAATGGAGCCAGCTGAGGCAGAAGCAGAGAGCATTGCCTTTGGTAGAGTGCTCCTCAAGGACCCAGGATGCACATGTTATAGTTTAGCACAGACATGTTATATTCTCAACAAGTACATGCTCCATTCAACCTTGAGCTGCATCGAAAGCAAGAGCACTGTTGGTTGCTAAGATCTAAAGTGTGTCTATTATAAGCAGCGGTTTTGAACCTGAATCTGCAAAGTGCAAGTCCACTCAGTCATGAAGAGAGACCCCAGGGAGGGGTCACAGCATTCCTCCTGATCCGGTCTCACGCTAATACATCAAACACCGTAACACACACATTCACACACTAACAGAAAAACACACAGTCACACAAACACATGTGGACAAACATGCATGAGTGCACACAGAGAAACACTTTGATAGAAAAGAATGACGATAAAAATATGCATTTTTAACAATATAGACAACAAACTATATACACCCTCCAAAGGGTCACAAGATATATCTGAGGGGTCAAAAGAAGATTAACAAGTTAAAGGGGACCTCCACCGATTGTACACGTCTGTTTACAGGTGTTGGGGAGTACTACTGCATATGTGAAAAAAAACTGAATAAAGCCTTTTGTGGCTCCAGAGGGAACTGCGCGAAATCTAATAAATTACCTCAAATGATGTCACTTGAGTCTGCTCTGCATCTCTGCTTGAAACTATTGGCTGGAGGCTACATTAGCTGCTACTAGAATAACACGCCCTAATGTCCGACAGAACTGTCAGCAACACTGTCCATCGTGAGTCCGATAATGTTAAATTGTAGAAGTGCAATGCTAAATCGATGGAGTACTCTTTTGTGAAAGAAAAAACTGCACAAAGTTGGGATTTCAGACTTTTCTCTAATCTTTGATTTTTAAAAATAAATTCAGGCTAGTTTTACCTCTACATGTGTGTAAAAATAATAAAATTGAAACAATCTGTTAGGGGTTAAGAGACACCTGCAACCTGTGATGATGAATGCTTTATTGTGCGCATACCTCTACCTAACACTTTCTCTTTTGCACTAAAACACACTTCAAAACAGAAACAGAGCTAATTGTACATTCAGTAGAAGCCACACAATGTCCACTGTACAACTACGTGATCCTCCTTTCACACACAACTCGCAGTCTAAACTCTGACCTCTGCACGAAACTGCGTTACTTGATAATGATGACAGCTACGTGTATGACAATAGTGTTGCTGCCACGCTGTGACAAATGGAGGGGATCGTGACAAAGATGTTAAGGAGGGAGGTTCATTTAGAGTGCGGTACATGTTGGAGATGCATGGTCCCAGCATGCAATGCAGTCTTAAGCAGAGCCTGACCTCCCAAGGACACACATAGGCCAGAAACCTTAACTTACACCATGCAGACAGGCAGGCAGGGACACCAGATATTAAAGGGGGCCGGCAGCGACGCAGTGTCACCCTCCTGGCTAGAACGCCTAATACCCTGCAGTGCAAGCTTTTATCTGGCAGACCTTAGTGGCCCACCTGAGAGCAGAGCCAGCTGGGGAGCAGAGTGTTAAGCTGTTGGCTGTCGCTGTGTCATGTCTGTGTGTTAACAGGAGGCCCAGGCTCTACTGCTGCTGCTGCTGCTGCTGCTGCTGTATCTGAGGGCTTCTGCGAGATGCGTGTTGCAGTTTGATGAGTGTTTCTTGCTGCAGTGCGAGAAAGAGAGAGAGAGAGGGAGAAAGAGAGAGGGGGTGAGAATCCCTCCCCATCAGAGATTCACATTTCCTGCTGTTGCCAGCACGGTTGCATACGCATATGTACATATTTACATGCAGGCACGTACACACGCACACACACACACTCTAAAATGCAGACATGCATGCACGAGCACACTTGCACGGGAATACACAAACGGTGCACATACAGGCACGCACACAGTGAAAAAGGAAGTGCTTCAGTGACCCAGCACGGCGAGATAAGGCTGCTCTGCAATTCAGAAATATGCAACCTGCATGTTAACAACCCCTGGAGCGCAGCCTCCCCGGGGTGCTCTGCCTCCACTCTCAGCCTCCCCACCTTCCTGCTCTCCGTGTACCCATCCTCTCCCTCTCTCCAGAGAACCCCTCTCCACCCATCCCTCCATCCCTCACCTCCACCTCAATACACCTGCAAACACAGAAAGAGGACTAAAAGGAGAGGAAAATGGAGGATGGATGTTTTCAGTGAGGAAGAGGGAAAAGAGAAATGGAAGGAGACAAAGAGAGAGATGTGTGTGTGACTGCAGAGAGGAGCAGAGTGAATTTCTGCTGTGTTTCGCTGTTGGTCTGCAAGCATGTGCAGAGTCCCAGTGAGCTGCTTAGTGCAGAGCAGGGGCAAGAGGGCTCGGGGAGATGAAACACAACATATGGAGGACTAATGAGGTTCTATTTGGAGGGCTTCTTGAAGAAAGGTTAGACGAGGCCAAATATGAGGGGATGCGGGAGGGCGGAGTTAAGGGAAAACAGAGGGATCAAAGTGGCCAGAAAGGGAAGATGTTAGCCAGAGAGAGTGCTGTTGAGAGGGAATGGGAGAGAGAGAGATAGAGAGAGGAAGAAGAGGGAGGGGAGAGAAAAAAGAAGCATAAACTGAGAGAAAGAGGGAAAGAGAGAAAGAAAGCTGAGATCCATTCTGAGTAGTGGAGGGAGATTGGCAGGTTTCCGCACTGGAGATGCTATTGAGAGTGACACGTCCACACGACACAGCCGTAACACATTGGCTTTGATAATAATATCAGTCTTTTTAGTGGGAGGTTGATGAAATTTGCATTTAGATTGAAATGACTTGGGGACGGCCAGGAGGCCACAGAGGGCCGCAGAAAGGAAGAGAGAGGCAAAAGGAGGGGGCGGGGGTGTGCCTTTGCTTCACTCACTGCTAGGGGATGCTCCAGCTTTGCCTGCCCTCCCTAAAAGAAAAAAAAAACACACACACAAACACACCCTGCCCACTTGACACATCTCCTCCTCACACCCTCTGCATACCAACACACCCTTGCTGATTAATACACACCTAACATGACTATTCTCTGCAGATTTGATGCTGTACGGTATCCTGAGTTCCCAACTGACTGGGTCAAGGATGCAGGGGAGCTCTACACAGCATCCACATCTCCCCTCCCCCTACACATGCCTGACATTTGCATCGTCCAGAGACAGAGGAGCTATGAGGAGGAGGTGGGTAGGGTGCTCAATTTGTGTCTTAATCACATTAAAACAGCCGTGTGCAATTTTCTAAACAATTTAACGAGGGCTGTGCCGACTGAGATGGATCACGCACTGTGTCCTAATATTGAGCCCAGCCCGCCTAATGGAAGAGAAAGCAAACACTTCATTTCTCCTCACGCAATATTGGCCTTGTATTGTTTAGCTAATATTATCATAGCATCCAATTATTTTCTTCTTGGGGCTTTGAAAATATGTTGTTTATCTGCCATAATTATTGAATTTGTATTCAGTTTCGTATGACTTTATCAAACACAATGTCAAGTCAGTATGGAAACTTTACATTTTCATAGTCAGAACAAAAATCATGATTATTTGTTTGCTTTAAAACTATTTTATCATAAGTTAACACATTATAATCAATATCTACAATGACATGGTAACTAGATTTATTACTTACCTTAAAAAGACCTTGATAAAAAACAATTTTATCAATCAGTGTCTAATATGAATGATGGTACCTCATGAACACACAGTTTTCTGTGTTATAAGTTATAAAATTTCTCAAACGCAGTTCTGAGTTTTTGGTTGGTAAACTCTTCATAAATATTGCCATAGAATAGTTCCTCACATTAAATTTGATTGTTGCTTATTTATTCATGGCTATTTAATGTTATAGAAACATAGTTAAGATTTGAAATCAAGTTTACAGGGGCTTTAACAGTAGTTTAGTAGCATTATAGATGCAGAATATTACACTTCACTGGAGGTATATTGTTTGTCATGTGATCATAGAAGTCAATTTCCTGTGGTTATCCTGTGAAATTTCCACCACTACAGACACTTGAGCTGGAATATAATACTGTTTGTATTATATTGTAAGATGTTTTAAAGATACATTTTTGGCCTTTTTGTCTTTATTTTTGATAGTGACAGTAGAGAAACAGACATAGAAAAAGACACCAAACATGGAGAAATGTGTGACAAAAGGTCCCCAGAGTCCAACTGGGGACATTGCGGTAATATGGTATGCATCTTAACCACTTGGCCACTCAGCACCCGATAATATACAAGATTGAAATGTAATTGTTTCAGTTTTTTCATTAAATCTTTAATTGTTTAATATTCTTAATGCTTCTCTGATCATCTCAACATAAAAACACATTAAAGACTGTTTACGCAGGTATGGCGATGGATTGTATGGAAATTTCCTATTTATTGACATAAATAATATACTTATAACATTCCTTTCTACATTGCCCCCCCCAACAGCTGAAAATGTATGTTCACTGGTCTCCGAGACTTTCCTTTGCCATTCATACAATACCAGCATCAGGTTGACAAGGGGCTCTTCCAGAGGACAAGAGCACCACCTTGTGTTAATATTTCATATAGGCACCAGATTCAGCCTTGACATTCTGATCACTCGTGGCCAGTGCACCCAATAGAGGTGGCTGAGGACAACTGACTAGACAACTTCCTTACTGTAACAATTACATGGAAATTAATTTTCTGGTTGTATCTTGTTATGTCTCTATAAACCTCAAACCACAAAAGCTGCATCTGCAGAAAATGTAACAAATTTCTTTGGGAAAATATTGTCCTTCTTGGAAAGACATTAACTCTAGTGAGGAATCTATTTAAAATCTTCTTTATAGGAAATCTGCCTTTGGAATTAGATCATTTCAGCAGAGTCATCTCACCAAAATGCATGTAGATTTTGCTCTTTTTGAGAGACAATACTGAATTAATCACTTATTAAGATTAATATTCTGCAGTGTAATTGAGGAGATCAATATGAAGCCAAGAACAAAGTGACTATTTTGCAGTTCTAAATAAGTCAATAGGATGTAGTCAACAGAATTGTAAGGTGAGCATGTGCTATTAATAAACAATAAACTACACTACATGCAATCTGCATTCATGCATTAGGTCCTGAACCTACGCTCACATGACCAAAACCACAAGTGTGGCTCACTATGACCCAATGGAAGGATCAATACAGCATGTTTATTAAGTGGTATCCCATTGAAATAGTGGTGATAGTGGATTTCTCCAACCACTGACCATTATAGTATATCAATATGTGCTGAGGAGACAGGGAGAGGGAGATAGGATTGCATTAAGTGTTAATAGCAATTTACATCCCCTCCGAGGATTTATAATCTTCTGTGTAAAACAATTTAATCCTCTCTGTCAATATAATCCTGCTGATATTATTAAAAACACCCATGATGACATGTTGATATTACTATTTTGCCTAGGAGCCAATAGCTTTAATTTACCTGGTGGGAGGGAGTGTGTGTGCGTATGTGTGTGTGTGTGCGTGTAAGTGTGATAGAAAATGAGTGCTTGGAGAGCTGATGGGGGAATGCAAAAGACATTTTAGTGATGAAGAGGCCCCAGGGGGGAAATAGCTCTGAACTACCTGGGTACTTACATTGCAAGTTAGGGAATCAAGCTGATATCACACACACATAAGATATGCATTAATATTGCAGCTTCTCAACTATCAATTTTAATATACCTACTGGTGTTGGTGATGAGTAGGGAGGGGGTCTAAGAAATGGAGAGTAGGGAGTGTAAGAGTAAGAGAAAGCTATTCAGTCCTGATACAATTCTCCATATTTAAACAGTGAGTGATTACCCAGCCCCTGTTTAAAAAAAAGAAAAAGAGTGAGCAAGACGTATTATAACCAGAGCAGTGCACCACTCTGTGGACTCCCTCGGTCTTGTAATTCATGAAAGGCAACGATGCTTTTCAAAAAAAAAAAAAAAAAAAAAAAAAAAAAAACCCCAGAGAAAGTAGGACGATATTCAATGTCTTTGGGGAGATTTTAAGCCATTTTTAAAGGCTTAGCCCTCCCCCATCACACCTTAATAATGGGCTGCCATTTGTCCAAAGTCATAGGCTAATGGTCAAATCACCATATGAATGCAGCTGCTGTGGTGTGCGCCTTTAGCTGTGTAACATTTTTATCATCACTCCAGTGTGAGGATCACTGCATGGGTTAATGGGGATGGAGGCTATTTTAAATTAAAGTACCACTAGTGGCCAGCAGGTGTCAGTGTAGCCTTCAACCCCCGACTGCAGCTGCCTGAAATGGGGATTGAACCTTCAGTGGAGTACAGAGGGGAGCGGCCTGCAGTGGACTAGCCAACCAGAGCCGCACTGCATCAAACACAAGGTGGGTAAATTGCTGTTAATAAGCAAGAGCAGGCTCGGCTGGGCAGTGTGACATGGTCTAGTCCAGGATTTATGGACCCTCCGGCCCACAAGCATCTTATAACTGATTCAGTATAACTCATTTTTAACCATCAGCAAGTGTTGGATACTCAGGACATAAATTTGTCCCACACGCTATGGCTAGTAAGTGAGACTGTCAGTGTGTGTGTATGTGTGTGAGGGAGACAAAGAAAGCCCTATTTGGACTTTAAAGTCATAAAACACTTCCCCCCCTCCCACCTCCAAACACATGGAACCAGTACAGCTATACAGTGCACAAAGAGCAAGGGCAGAATGGTAGTGACACAGGGTTCATCCACCTGATTTGAGTTTTATTATTCTGTTAAGCTCCCATCTCTTCCTACAGGTTATACTGCACATGCAAATCTTTAACTGCTCCTGTGTGGACTTTGCCCTTTGTTGCCAGTGGCTACACACAGAGAGAAATTCCTTCTTAACTTGATTAGCTGAGTTTGTTGTAATTGTTTGGTCTACTGTATAAAATGTCAGAAAATACAGAAAAATGCATATGATAAGGTTCCAGAGTCCACTGTGACATATTCAAATTATCTGTTTTGCCCAACCACTAGTCCAAAACCCAAAGATCAATAAAGGTGCAATGTGTAACATTTAGGAGGAGCTATTGGTATAAATGGAATATAATATTTATAAGTAAGTTTTTAGTAATTTTTAGTAATTAGTGTATACTCACCTGAAAATAAGAATCGTTGTGTTTTCATTAGCTTAGAATAAGACATTTATATATACATAAAGAGTGGGTCCTCTTCCATGGAGACCGCCATGTTGCACTGCCAAGTTTCTACAGTAGCCCAGAACGGACAAATCATAGATAGGCTCAGGATAGGGTTGTTTGCGTTTTTCAAGAGTTTCGCAGCCACTGTAGTTTCTCTTATGCACTTGGAACGGGAGGGTGATGCGAGTGGTATTCAGATGGTTGCAAACAGCAATTTCACCGCTAGATGCCACTAAATCCTCTTTAACTATCAAATGTGGCAAAGAAAAACAAAAAATCCTCATATTTACAGAAATAGTTAAATATTTGGGGAAAATATACTTATTTGCTTTTTTTGACAAGCGTTAGATGAGAAGATAGATACCACTCATCATGTTCGTACGATAAGTATAAGGCTAGAGCAAACAGCCGATTAGCTTAGTTTACACATATAGCTTAGCTTATCTAACCACAAATAGTTATTTTTTCTTTTCCATTTTTGCATGGATTAATCAAACGAGATATAACGTGTTTCTAAGCTAACCAGCTGCTGGCTGTAGCTTCATATTTAGCAGACAGATATGACAGTGGTATTGAGCTTCTTATCTTACTCTCAGCAAGCAAGCAAATTTCACAAAATGTCGAAGTATTTCTTCAGCCGGAACCAACGACATTTTTGCTTGAAAAACTGTCTGAATCAATTATCAAAATTGGTGCTGATTAATTTTCGATTTTATAAATTGACCATTGGTTACAGCTTCAGGGACAGTTCGCCCCAAAAATGCATATTTTTCCTCTTACCTGTAGTGCTATTTATCCATCTAGATTGTTTTGGTGTGAGTTGCTGATTTTTGGAGATATCGGTCGTACAGATGTCTGCATTTTTTTTAGTATAAAATGGAACTATATGGAACTCGGCTTGCGATGCTCAAAGCACCAAAACAAATGTATTTGAAAAACTCAACAGCAAAGTCTCTTTCCAGAAATCATGACCCAGTTACTCAAGATAATCCACAGACCTTTGTGTAGGAACTATCAGTAGAAAGAAAATAGTTCCTACATGAAACTGCTCACAACAAGGTCTGTGGATTATCTTGTCACAAAAAATCGTGCACACGTTTCTTACAAGTACTGTAGCTTGCTAATGGAGATCATACTAACCAGGAGCAAAATATCTGCTGATTAAAAATAATTTTGTGACAGTTACTTTAACAATTTCAAAAGAAATACACAATTCTGGATATTACATGTTCATGTAATTAGCTTAGAAATACACCAAAACCGCAATATGGCCAACAGCTAATTCTCTGTGCGTGTAAACCAGTGACAAGAAAATGCCACTGTCAAACACTGATTCACACATCCATGCATTCACCATGGAAACTAGTTCCTTCCCATCCTGTGGCTCAACATATGGGTGTGTATTGTTTTGGCTCATGCATAAGTCTGTCTTGTTTGTGTGTACTGTACAGTATGTGCTGGTATGTAAGGTTGTGCTTTCTGTCTTGTACTGCATGTCCACATTTCATTCTGGACCATGTTAACACACCTCTATGAAAGCTTACTGAGCACTAAGCTGGAAGAGCAGAATGAGAGAAGCACTCCGCACAGGAAGTGAGATAAGCACCTCTTTTGAATACCAGTGTGTGAAAAGAACAGTTTCTACCACAAAATGAGCAGTCATTCAGGAGCAAACAATAGCCAGATGGAGTTAAAAAACAAAAAACAAAACAAAAAAATAGTGGAAAGACAAAGATTGGAGATCATTTGTGTAAAAGGTTGACTGCGGGAGTGGAAGAAAGGGGAGAAGAGACACTAAGCACAGATATTGTCTGGAGGTAGAGAGACAGAGGGAGGCAGGGAAGGAGAGAGCAATTAGCGAGAGATAAAAAGCATGGCAGGGAGGGTAAGACAACCTCCTATTACTCCAATTAATCCAATCTGAAAAAAACCCCCCAATAACTTAGCGCACCAGAAAGGCAGATCCATTTCCCTGACAACAGCAAGTGTTTGAGGGTCATGAGTGGGCAGCCAGAGCAGGCCTCCTGCCAGGCTGAGCAGAAAACAGCATGCTGGCATTTCAGCCGGGTGGAGGGGAGCGCACGCCCTGTCAGCGGGCACATTAACACTAATTCAACATGACTTGTTGATATATTTCCATGGCGGTAATGATGTTAATGGCAGTATTTTAATGCCCGTGTGCATGGAAATCAGAGGGAATATTAATGCTGCCGGCCGTTGATCGTGCTGAGGGTGGAGCACATTAATATGTATCAAGTAGGCCCATGTGCATATGTGTATGGGTGTGTGCGAAGTGACTAATACCACCCCAGTTTAATGTTTACTTGTCTGCCGCTAAATTAAACAAGCCTTTTCAATGAAATAGTCATCAGTTATCTTGCTGTTGGTTTGTTAAGTGGACTTAAAGTGTATGTCAGCTGATAAAGTGTAGGTTAAAATCTGTAGATAACAGCCTCAGTCTGGGCTCTGTAGAGGTGAATGTGTGCTGCCAGTAGTGTGAACAGACTATTTTGAGAGAGTTTGATCTTTGATGAACATGAAAGCGACTGTCCTTTACTGACCCAATTAATGTGTTGCCTTAACCACACACAAGGAGGTTGAGTAATGTCCACTACCAACATAAGATCCAAGCCACTAATTAACTCTAAAGCTCTGACAAGTCTGTGATCTGCCTCATGGTCCTGCTCTTTTGAAAGCTCATGTCATAATGGGATGCAACCAAGAATCATGACTAACATTACCTGCTGAAAACTGTACTCATGCACAAACTTGCAGGCAGAATTTGTTTTTCTTCCCACTCATGTTTGGGTTTCTTTGCCTCAGACACAAGCAGTAAAGCAATTTATTTCAGTTTTCAAGCTGCAACTTCATTAGTCTTATCTGCAGCAACTGTTTCAAGATGTGTAAGATTATGTTCGCGTCCAAACGCTCACAATCAAAATACCATTTTCTCCACTAAACATGGTCTGAGTAATCCTACAAATAATCAGCTTCATTTGTGATCAGATTACTCCTGTATTTCTTCCAGTGGCAGTAATGGATTAGACCTGCATGCGATAGCACAGTGGAACAGATTGCTGCCCTCCGTGTGATCTACTGAGTCTTCATCCAGCCCGTTTGACAGCTGTATTGTTTGAAAGATAGCAAAAAGGGAGGCTGCTGTGAAATCCCACCCTGTCGGGGCTCTTTAAGCTGTTCACCGCCTTCACGGCTGCACCAGTCTCAGTGATGGGTGTGTGGCTCTCACTGCTCTCCCCAACATCAACAATGAACTATTTAGTGTTGTTCAGATTTGGGGCCACGTTGTTGTTTTGGCACCCCATTATCGAGTCTCCCCCTTCAGTAAGCACTCACTGCTGTCACATATCAAGCTAGGCATGGGACTGTTGTACACAAACTGTACCTTCCACCACAAAATATAGCTATTACACATAAAATGTAGATGCAATATATAAGTATGTGTCTACATTTCAAAAGTTGTTTTACACTGCACTGAATTTCATTGTTCCATATTAAATTAGTGGTTCCCAAACTTTTTGGTTTTTACCCTTATAGTCAAGCACCCCACATTAAAGGTTGCATACAGTATGAGCAGTGAGCAGTTCAAACAAGGAGTGATGTCCTCCTCTCAGATTTTTAGTCATTTAGAGGTGAACATTTTGACAGTATTTCACAAGAAAAAAAAATGTGTAGCAGAAATGTTTTTTCCTTCTTTCCTATCTTGTTAATCATCCTCAGATTTACAACCTGAGGGTTGCGACTCTCAGGTTGGGAAAACCTGAAAAAAAAGAAAAAAAAAAGTTATATGATGATGATAATGTTATATGAAGGCACTATTAAATTAAAAAACACCTTTAGGCTACAAAATAAAGTGTATTAAAATGTCATTGTATATACTAGTGGCCACACCACCAAGGCCTTAATTCCATACCAACAATAAATTCCTTGTCTGTAGACTATGGACATAATCAGACTGGGATTTTTTAATGCCCTGCCTCATCGAGGCTGTGATTGGTTGGTTCACAAAAAGTGACATTGACGAGCGCATCAACTTTATGAAAAGTTGAACGTGTTTCAACAAAAGGCACCTGATATAGCTCAATAGCCAGTTAGTCTCTTTGGTAACAGTGCCAAATTAATAATTTGTTGTTTTTAAAACATTTGGCTGCATCAGCCTCAAGGGACTTCGAACTCTTCTCTCTCAGCTTTTCAGCACTACCTTTATGTTTATTTGTCCATCTTGCTCCACTCCTAGTTATCCATGTAATGCCACCCCATAACAGAGATGGGAAAGGGGCGGGGCCCAGGTAAAGTTAGAATCAACTCAACCAAAAGTAATTGGCTGGGAGAGAGAGGTTGACAGATATAATACCCAACCACAGTGGGCCGACACCCTGCAGCCAGTCAGTCACACTGGTGTGTAATCAAAGATGCATCTTTCTTGCTCGTTTCTGTAAAATTTTGGCACTCTGTTTTTGCAGATGCACTGTTAATGACAGCACTGAGCCCAGAAGCCAGGGGAGGGATCTAAAGATGTGATTGGGCCGGCCCAGTGTCAAGAAAAAAACAAAACAATGGACTGATCTACCTGTTTTATGGGCTGCTCAGACAAAGTTGTGTGACCAGTTGTGTTGGCCCAAAGGGCACATTGGCCCACGGGGAAAGGGCCCAGTCTGCCAGATGGCCAGTCCAGCCCTGACTGGAATTAACCAGAAATGCGGACAAAACTCATATTAAACAAAAACGACCAACAATAAATATAAAGCCTAAGCGGGTGCACCAAGCATTATTAGGCTACATAAATTAAATAGCCTGCCACTTTAACAGCAGAATAAAGCATTACCAAGGCAGACAACAAGAAGATGTATAAACAATATAAACTCCACAGCAGCTGCAGCCTACAAACACGCATATGAAAGCAAAAAGAGAGGCTGAACAGTTTTTGCACACTGTAATGCACACACAAATAAAAGGCAACACAGTGGTTGTTGTTCTCATCTGGAGAGGGAGTTACATCCATCAGTGAGTTTGTTGAGGATCTAGGTTCACCTTCTTTGCTTGTTCATTCTCAGTTCAAAATATAGCCTAACCAGTCCACTCAGCCTCTCTTGTCCCACTGAGCTCCTCAAAGTTTTCAAATGATGAGCTGAACGAGTACTCTGCAGTCACAACAGGGAGTGTCAAACTCAGCAGAAAGGGCAAGCACACCTCACTGAAGGTAAAAGTTCCTAAGTGAACATAGAAGTAGCCACTGGAGGATCTACCAATAGCACGTTAGCTAGACTCAGCATGCACCTGAGGGTCACGCAAGGCCTTGCAGGTGTGTTCAATTGGGGTCACTTTGCAGTACTCACCGAGTGGTGCATTGAATCAGTGACACTTATCAGTTTAAACATATGCTGAGGTACAATAATGATGACCATAACCCCCATAATGAC
Organism: Siniperca chuatsi; assembly: GCF_020085105.1. NCBI lineage: Eukaryota > Metazoa > Chordata > Actinopteri > Centrarchiformes > Sinipercidae > Siniperca > Siniperca chuatsi. The sequence continues at coordinate 19,480,974 of NC_058057.1, forward strand.
ACCATCCTTACTTTTTTCGGATTGCTATACATTTTTTTGTAATGTTCACAAACTGATTGGCCCGGTCAGGGAACGACCGCACCCCTCGCACCCCCTGACACTCTGCCAGTGAACGTATACATATACATATAGAACATGTATCTGTTACTGAATGTCAACTGAGAGACAACAGGCTTTGTAACACATCTTCTCAAACATTTTTACACTGTAAAGTCATAAATGTAGCAAACTATACTATCTTAATATAACCATCATTTAAATGACCCTGTACACTCAAACCCTCTCGAACTCTGACATCCTAACATGTAAGCATCATCATTTTCCAGGTCGTATGAATATACTTTCTCTCACTCTCTGTATCTAACAGGTATGTTTCAGATTTCAGATTAGATTAGTTCATTAGGTGTGTCCTTTTGGTGTTTGACAACTGAACTGTGTTCAGATGAATAGGAGTGTGTAATCTGTTTGTTGTCACTTTTGTTGCAGTCTTTCATCCCTGAGTCAATGTTCATGTCAATATCCTGTTCATTTGTAGATGGAAAGGTTTTCTCAACTGTTTTCAGCAGATACTTTCGATTCCTGTTGTACAGTCTCCCATCTGGTGTGCGAACCACAAAAGATCCCAGTTTCTCATGTTTGTGCAGGACCACAGCTGGCTTCCATATCTCTCCTCTTTGTATCCTGACATTTTCTACAGCTAGCAGATCTGATAGTTGTCTTGTTTGTCTGTCGTAGTAGAGTTTTTGTTTTTCCTGCTTTTCTCTCAACTGCCTGCGTACCTGGACAGTTCCCTCAGGAATGAGCAGTGAGGTTGAGGTTGGCAGTTTTCCTTTCAGCCGACGTCCCATCAGCAACTATGCTTCTGATAAACTCACACATTCCAGTGCTGTATTGCAATACTCCAACAGTGCAATGTAAGGGTCACCATCATTACACTCTGATTTTTTCAGCAGATTTTTTTATAGTCTGTATGGTTCTTTATGCTTGACCATTAGCCTGTACATGATGTGCCTGAATTCCCAGCTTTCTGCAAAGTCTTTGAACTCAGCACTGCTATACTAAGGACCATTATCTGAGATGACAACATCAGGAATGCCATGCCTTGCAAACATCGATTTCATTGCAATAATGACACTGCAGCTGGTGTTGTCCCTCAACATAGTGATCTCTGGGAACTTTGAAAAGTAGTCCAAGCACAGCAGAAACTCAGATCCTTTGTAGTGAAAGAGATCAGTCCCTACTGTCTCCCATGGTCTTTCTGGTATTGGATGTGAGGGTAAGTTCTTTAGGATTGCTGTTCCTGTTCTCGTTACAAATGGCACAATGTTTGGCCAATAAAGAATGTAACAATTCCTAGGTGTGACCTGTGGATTTTGTTAAGCATTTCTTGTCTCAGATAATGTGGAACAATGAGCTTTGCTGCTTTAAATATCAGCCCAGATGTGTGGGTGATATCATCCCTGAATGTCCAATATGGCTGAATTTCATTTGGTACTGCACTTCTCTCATTTGGCCTCCCATTCAGTGTAATGTCTTTCAGTAGCTGCATTTCAGGGGCGTCTGCTGTTGCTCTCCTGAACTTGTGCAGTTTTTCCTGTGAAATGGGCAGCTGAGGTGTTATCCAGTTCACATTCAATTCTTTGTCCGTGCTCTTGACCTGTGTGCTACAGGCCATCCATCCTGCAGTATGACTGCTCCGATGCTTTCTGAGCTGGCATCTACTGACAGTGTGATCTGTTTGTTGACATCATAAAACTTCAGTTTTGGAACGTTGGTGACCCGTTTAACCCGTTCAAAACTCCTCTTTTGTGTTTGCCCCCAGTAGCACTGTGTCACCTTCTCGCAGCTTCCTTAAAGGGGCGCTGATGTCTAGATCATTTCCATTAACCTCACCTGTTTCTGCTGTCCTGTGGAGGTGGTAATTGAGTCACAGCTATGACTTTTTCCTCATGTGAGTGTGTCCAATGTATTTGTTTTTCATTGTCCTGATTTTGCACTTGTTTTTGTTTAGTTTCAAGTTATACTTCCGTGCTCAGCCTGTGGTTATGCTCTTCCACAGAGTCTTCCCAAACAAGTAAGTTTTCAATGATGTTAACAACACCATCCAGACCTTCAATCATTTGTGCAATGGTCCTCTGAAAAAACCTCTGGAGTAGATGAAATTGAAAAAGGCAAGCATAGGAATCTGTATCTTCCTATGGGGGTATTAAAGGTGTAAGCTTTCATCATTAACTTTTATCAGCTAGAAGCCGTGATTAGCATCTAGCACAGAAAAGTACTTTGCCATTGCCATACGGGAAACTACTTTCTTAACAGTGAGCAATGGATAGTGCTCCCAATTGATAGCTTGGTTCAAGTCTTTCGGATCCATGCAGATACAGATTTTCTTAGGTGTGACCACAGTCACCATACTGTTAAGCCACTCTGTTTGCACAGTCTGCGTCCATGCAATAAAGTTCATCCACTCTGTCTCTGAGTGCTACTGGGATCCTCCTGGAAACATGCAACAGTGTGGTCAATCTATGTTTGGGGCTAACCAGGTAAGCAGCCTAGTCCATTGAAGAGATCATCATACGTGTAACGAAAGAGTTTCCCCACAGGGATCAATAAATTATTTCTGATTCTGATTCTGATAATCTTTGAGAATGTCCTTTTCAACACCATACACTCTTTACCCTATGCCTAGTTTCAGACAAGTGGTTCCTCTCAGTATAGCTGGAACATCCTGCTGAGTGATTTCAAACTCAGTGTTGTACTTTTGCCCCTTGTCCTCACATGTTAGTGCTCTCCTGCCCAGTGGTGCTATCTATCTCTGTCCAGTTTAAAAATCATAATTTTCTTATTCATTCTCAAACTTTAATTTTTTTCTTCAGCTTCTGTCTCTGCCGATTCAATCACCCTGGTGTATTTTTCATGTTCTACTTTAACTGTCCCAATGAACACAACTTTACATTACGTCACAACTATGATCCAGATTCAAGAACTTTATTGTCATTGTGCAAGCACAACAAAATTGCAATAGCGTCATCCTCAAATGGTGTGTTTGTGTTTAAGACTTCACACATATTTACAAAGAATAATTAAGACAGGAATGAGATAAGAAATAAAAAATATTAGCTATAAAAAGTACAGAATCTAAGCAATTTAAGTACAAACTAGACCTGCAAGCAGGTATTAAGGTGGTCTAAGCCTCCAGTGCAAGACGCAACAGGGCCCACGGAGGCAATGCAAGTCGGACCTGCAGTTCCATGAGCGCGTTGGAAGACGCAGGTGGACAGACACAGAGATGGAAAATATTCAGATCAGAAACAGCAGTTTGGAAAAAGTATGTTCGCATCTTTCATGATTTTGCAATGAAAGCGCCACCTAGTGGCCGATTTGTGCCAAATTTTGCTCAGTATCTTGGTGGGACATAAGAAACTACTGTACCAAGTTTCGTGTTAATCGGACAGACCTATGTGAAGATATGACATAACTTCCTGTTGTGCTGCAACCTACAGGAAGTTGTTATAACTTTATCAAAATTATAGTATCAAAATTATTTTAATAACTCTTCATCATGAGGGTTCATAGATTCCATGTGCAAAATTTCATGCAGATCGGACACATGGCCTACGAGGATTTTGAAAAAGTAGGATTTGCATATTTGCAATTTTGAGAAAAAATTAAACGTGTCATTTTTGGTGTCTAAGGTGTGTCAACTTTGACCTACCGCACTTACTGTTGTTGTGACCTTACAGATGTAAAATGAGGGATTCTTACCAGTGGTGGAAAGTACATTTACTCAAGTAGTGTACTTAGGTACAGTCATTTAGTTTTTTAGTAGTGTACAGAGGTATTTGCACTTTATTTGAGTTTACAACCATATATACTTCAACTCCACTGCATTTCAGAGGGAAATATTGTACTTTTTACTCCACTACATATATTTGACAGCTATAGTTATTAGTTACTTAGATTTTACATACAAACATATGATCATCTTAAATATAATATAACTTAAATATGATGCAGTTAGGCCCTGCATGCCCACACAGGTGTTTTCAGTTATGTGGCTAATTAGACCTATTCATGCTGGAGTTATGCAAAGTTATGCTGGGCTTTACATGAGGTCACCATTAACTAACACTGTACGAATAATAAAGTTGTAACTTGTCTCACATAGAAACAGGAAAGCTCTCCCAAAAACGTTTAAATTTTTACCTTGTTGCACATGATAATAACCTGTGTGCACGAATTATTATTTTGTTTGCACAAGATAAAAAAAATATACATATTATCTATTGGGGCCTTTGGAGCTTGATAATGTAACACCCTTAAATGGGCCATTCTACATAACATGTAGTTTTACTTTTTACACTTTAAGTACATTTTGCAGGGCATATTTGTGTACTTTTACTCAAGTGGAATTTTGAATGCATGACCTTTGAGTATTTTTACATTACGGTACATTTTACATTATGGCTTTTGCTTAAGAAAAGGATGTGACTACTCATTGCCCACATTGAAGATGTTGTATATTGCCTTGTATTTCAGCAAGCACTTTGGTGAGCACAAAGATATCAAAACGAAAATAAATGACAAATCTATGCAAAATAAGGCAGAAGTTGAAAAAAAATGGAATTTTCCTTTAAAACATCTGTCATGTGAGATTTTGTTGCCTTGGTCCCTATCCAGTGATACTTAATTATGTAACACTATACTCTCTTCCAGCACTAAAATACAATCATTTTAAGCACCTAATCAGAAATCATTGTGACAATCCAGTGTGTACAGCCAGAGGGAGATTAAAGGACCTGGAAGCTGGGCTCTGAAACAGCGCTGAGGACTCGGCAGAGAGCCAGAGCATGTTAAGGTTTGAGCTTTAGCTGAGGAGGAAGAGGGGATGCTCAGGCTTTGAGAGGGCTTAGAGACAAGCGTGTGGATAAAAGCCAGGCAAAAGAGACACGCTCGCAGGTGGGACATGCAAAATAGACTGGACTCTACCGAGGACACAGCCTAATAACATCAGAAGTGTCTTTACCCACAAGCCCTTTTCATTCCAGGTGTGTGTCAGCTTCCACGACAGAGGCGCAGCTTGACGCACACAATTGCTTTTTGCCAAGTGAAGCAGCAAAATCCCCAGGCCCTGCTGACACATAATGACAAATGTGTGAACACTGGCTGGGAAACCGGCTGTGATTTCTAAAACATTGTCTGAAATAATGGTGGCAGAAGGAGGGGAGAACGCTAGAGAGTGCAAATTACAGCAAAGGCAATGGGCTGGAAAAAAGAACAGCCTTGTTGATGACAACACTGTGTGCTTTTGTGACAGAGGCCCTCACTTTAGTATCCATCTCTCAACTTATTCCATAAAACACATCGTCAGCTCTAAGGGGAAATGGGCCGCTGAATGGCAGTACACCATAACAATTCCTGACTGAGATCTGAGGAGATATGTCTTGTAAGTGTGCCTTGTAAATGTGTAAAAAGGGGCTCTATTGTTCACTCCCAACAATCTGATGTGGCACTGGATTGGAATTTATGTAAATATTATCTCAAGGTTAACTGCAAGCTGTTAGCATTAAGGGTGTAGTGTAACTATTCTACCCAGTGAAGCTTCCCAAAACTTCTCAATGAGTACTGCACTTGTGCCATATGTTTCTGCACACAATAAATAAGAAATGAATTCCTGCCGAGTTTAAGTTGCTCTCTGGCATTTCTCACAAAACTAATGGGCCAAGAGTGAATTATTGATGAGTGTTGATCAAGGAGAGAGCAGAAAATAGGTTACCTATAAGCTCACACTCAAAGAGAGTGACATGCCTGAATATTTCATCAAAAGGGGTAAATAGGCATGTGATATGATAATAATATTCCAAGGCCTTTCTTCTAATTGCTAATTTGAGAAATAAAATGATCCCCGGTGTTGCTATTGATTTGTGTTCTCTTCAATTCACGAGACCTCATTCGACTGTGAAGCCCTGCTCAGCAGCAGCCTTATCTCTCTTTCCTTTAACTCCTGCACCCCTCACTCTCTCCTTCTCCCTGTTTGCTGTGGGAAGTGGTAGCGCAAGAGTGATGTGAGTGACCTTGGCCTGGTTCTGTAGGCTCCAGAGGACAGCCATGTCTCACAGCGATCCGTTCCTCCCCACCAATCCCGATTAGCAGGCGAGCAGCAGGCAACGGACAGGAACGAAGTGTCGCAGTGCAGAGAGGGCTGTCGAGGAGCTGGAGTCGAATCTCTGGCCCAGAAGAGGTGTGAGGAGGGGAGGCGGAGCGGGACTGGGACAGGGACAGGGGAGCAACAGCCTGTGGGGTGGAGGGTGTACATGTGAGGGGAAGGTTCTGTAGGACGAGGATAATGGAGGGATAGTTCAACAGCAGGTCAAGGAGGACAAAGAGTCAGAACTGATCTCAGCGGGGAAGGAGATGAGAAGGCATAAAGGCATGGAAGGAGGCCACAATCTGTGCTGTGCTGCTAAATGTTTCACTGCATCACTGTACACTGGGACCACACACACACAGTATGTGAATTTATCATGTGAAAAACCACGAGCCTATATGTACATTTTGTGTAAGTGTTACAGTTACATATGTGATAAACATGTGAAATGTTTTTTTGTATAGTAAGTATGAGTGGGCGGGATCTCAGATTTAATTGGATAATGGTTGCACAATGAGATGCAATGTAATTAAACCTGCAAAAACTGAATATTTTTTGGCCATTTGAGGGGAGAGAAAATAACCTCTAAACACCACATCAACATATTAGCACCTTTTAAGTAGTTATGGCGAAATTGTTAGCAAACAGTTGGCTATTAACACATCCAGCACATACAGAGCTGCATTAGCATTCATTTAGAGTCTTATCTCTGGCCACCTGATGAATGTAGGTCCAATATCCACCCTCCTTTTAGCTCTACTTTTGCTGTTTAACTCCTAAATGCTCCACTATGATCATCAGCTGGTTGCTAACTTTGTCTGTCTGCCGTTTGGTGCTGGGAAGGTAGTGTATGTTCAGTTTATAGAGCTTTTACTACTAGAAACAGCTGAAATTGCCAAAAATGAGCAGTGAGCTGGAACCAAAACAGTAAATTTGCTGGCAGGAAAATCAAAACAATGAGCTGAAAGACGCTAAAACGTTCAGTAGGGCTGTGGGGAACTGCAGAGTTGGGTGATAATTCTCTGTGGGTTCATCACTACGAGCCAAACTCTTCAAATTAGACAAAGCACAATTAAATCCCGCCCACACCAGAGGGGAAAACAATTAATTGCTCTCCATTGACTTTGTATTGCGTGAAGGTGCCTTCTTGTCACTTTGGTCCACTAGCAAACAACAGAAAAATGCCTGAAAGCTGCTGTGTGCTGGGATGCACTACCAACAGGGTAAAGAACCCAGAAGGAGTTTGTCAATAGACCCTTTCCTCTCTGGTAGACATGGGGTGCTAAAATAATCCTTTGACATGCTGAAATCTAATGTTTTAGCCACAGGCATTTTGTTAGCGTTTCAGCCCTTGGTTGCATATTGTGGTGCTGATTGTTTTCCCCTCTGGTGGGTGTGGTTTTCGGAGTATGATGCGTTGCAATCCATTGTTATTATAGAAATATGGAACTGTTATGCTGAATAATTAACAAAGCAATTGTTGTGATGAGCACTTTAAGACATACAGTATATGTATATATGCTAGAAGCCCTACCTGACCGGTCAATTTAAAGGGAAGGCAGGTTTCCATACCACACACACACACACACACACACACACAGACACACGGTAACAAGTGGGTGGTGTGGAGAAATAAAAAAAAAAATTAAAAAAACTGGTTTCAAGAACAGCACCAGTACTGGTTTGAGTTATTTCTTATTTGTTTTAAAAGTTTTAAAAATCATAATGAAACTGTTTTAACCTCCAAGTTTTTCTTTGGAGATTGCAACTAAATGACTGCCTGTTTTCCTCAAGCCTTGAGGGCAACATTATGTTTTGTCCCCCTCAACCTTCTCCATGCAACCTTTCATCGCAACACACACACACTCACACACACTCACACACACACACATACACACAGAGACATACAGTACATGCTTAATGTATACACACGCACATACCCAGCAGATGGGCTCGTGCTATGACAGCCACCTTTCCAGTGTCCTTGGCTCCCTGCTCATATTCCCCCCCCTCCCCTCCTGTAATTCTGCCCTTTGCTGTAACTCTTTCCTCTTGATTCAAATCAATTTCAGGGCGCTTCACTTGCAAGACACGCGACAAGGTTTACCATGCAGAAGTACTGGAAGTTTTCTATTTCTCTCCCTGCCCCGTCCATTTCATTCTCCCTGCTTCTGAGTCTCCTTCCCATTATACACTTCTCTTACATGAGGCCCAGGCAATCGACCCCAGTGATAATCCAGTCTTTCATATTGGCAGATTAATATTGACTCAGAGCCCTGGAGCTGATGCTCAGCCCATCCTCCAGGTGCTGGAGCATGCAGAATATGAGAGATGGAGCTTAATATACATTCTGCTAGTTCCTCTCACCCCAGAAGAGCTGCATGAGAAAGACTGTTAAGAGCGAGGAAGTGATTGTGGTTTGCTTTTCAGATACACTGTATGCATGCAGCCACAAGCCTTAAAATAAGACATGCTGATAAGCATGCATGTGCACACAGCTGGATATAGTTAAGTTTTAAACCCCTAGGTAGTTTTGTGCCCAGAAAAAAGACATACCGTGAATAACTAATAAAGGATGTGCCACAAGGTTTATTTACGTATTCTTTATCCATTGGCTCAGTTGACCAAAATGTGTACAGGCTGCGTCCTTTCCAGTGGAGTAACCATGATGAACACACACTGAGACAGTTTCATGGAGATTGATGAAGATTTGATGAGGGCAAATCAATGACGTTCATTAAATAGAAATCAGTGAGAGACAAGAAATCGAATGCTCCCCAACATGAGATAAAAATAACAAGTGAATATGAAATAAATGAAGAATAAATGGAGTCCATGGCAGGGTGACATCTGAATCCATAGCCATAGATTTATTGATGAACTCACTAAAGTAACTGTGCTGATAAGAAAAAGAAACAATGGTGTGTCAAGATTAGTTCTTGGTGAATATTCTAAAAAGGTACACTCATGAGAAAGGCTTTTAACATGACCCACAAGTAGACAATGACCTACTCCTTTTTACAACAGACCAGAAACTCTATTCAAACAAAGACTGTTAACTAAGCCCTGCCCTCCTTAGTTACTGTTGCTACGCCTGTCAAACTTTGCATTCCAGAATGTCTGCTGTTTACAGTGACAATGGTGGCAGATTTGTCACTTAAAATTTATGGTAATGTTTGAAACAACTGGTTCCTCCCCAAATTCAATGAAGAGCAAAATAAGTTCCCACCCAGTGGATATTAAAGTCCTGAAATTTGCAACATAATCTATCCAAAAATGTATGTACTAGCTAATGAAATAGTCCCCTCTGGCCATGGAAGTAACACTTGTCTAGTACTATAGGTAGTAAGCGAGTTAGCCAGGTATGCTGTAACATTGTCAGCATATGTTAAAGCAGACAAACACGCCGTTTTATTAATTTCTTGAACTTTTGCTCTTATTTTGACTTAAGTATGCTTTTGATGGTTACATACATGATAGCATTCTAAGTCACTGCTTCACTGCTCTGATGATGCAAAAAAGACTGAAGCTATAGGTTAGAAGTCCCAGGTAAAAAAGTCAGCATCTTCCCCAGTTGATGGATGTTGAAGTCAAGGAAATAAATGGATTGTATTGCAAGATAGAGCAACTTAGCCCTAGTACAGTACTTGAAAATGTCATAAGTCAGTCAATTGGACTCCTCAAGCCAGAGCCATTTCTGATGTCTCAATTATTAACCAAATGTTTTACAGGCTTCATAAAACTGTTCAAGCAATTGAGGCTAATACCCGTCATGACTACATGAAGTTTTTAGGTATAAAAATGTCTTGTATGTTGCCCTGAAAGAAAGAGTTAAAATTCAAAATGTCACAGCAACCTTCTAATTAGTAAGCAATGTGTGGCACTTTCACCCTTTGTACTCAATCTACCTGACCCTTCACCAACAACCTGATAGGCAAACACATGCAAGCAAAAGCACAATGTTTTACAACCTGGCGATCACAGTTCCACCCTTGTCCTTGGAATCTATCGCATTCAACCTGTTCAACCCAATCCTTACAGCAATGTGACCAGGAAACACGACCAGATTTCAGTGTTAACAACATCCTGGTCGTTACACCTCTGCCACTCAGAAATAACAACAATAACAACTTGACAAAGCAAACGAGTAGGGTCTGGCAGTGATGTGTGACTAATGTTTGCACTCTGTCATTTTACCACTGAACATACAGTTCAGTTCAAGTTCAAGTTTGAGCTGTTAGTAGCTTATCCAGTGTGTGGGCACTGCTTGGGAATTTTACAGTGGATAATGCACTAGATGGGTGCAGTCATGTTAACGTTATGATTGTAAACAGCTGCATGGGGACATTTTCTGTCCAAGACTTCAATTTATTATTTAAAATTGTGACACAGATCTGCAGAGATGATTCATAGCTGAAAGAAAAATAGCTTTTGTTTTGACAGGAGAGATGTGATCAGGAAGGGGAGACAACGAAAACAAAATGTTTGGCCATGTTTGAGAAATGGCTGACAACGGAGGACCAGTCAAATTGACAGCCAAAGTGTTCTCATCCTTGCTGACTTTTTGCCTCTGTGCTGATGCACAGTTTGACTTTTTGCAAAAGTTTGAAATCATAAGCTTGGGCCTATACAGTTCCATCTGTGTTTGGAGTAGTTTTTAAGTATCATGCATTCCAGTTTATGCCATTTATCATTTTAACTGAGCAATGAGCCATGAGAGTCTGTTTTACTGCAGCTTACTAACAGCTGAGGTGGAATTAGGTATCACATAAAGTGAAAAAAAACCCAAAAAACCCTTTGAGCAGCAACTAAAAAACACAGTTGCTACAAAACACTTGCACCATAATGTGGTGATTTTCAGCCCTTGTGCTGTGTGTCAAAATGAACAGATAGCCATCAAAGGTGTGCATTTATAAGCAGTTTTACATCTTTGAATTCGACTCATCCAATAAAAATGGAGGACTTAAACTATCAGATTAATAGAGGAATTTTACAGAAAATAACTATTTCCAAAACCAAACCTCAGCCAAATTAGAAGGCCTGTTTTATTATCTGCTATTAAATCCTAATTGTCAGATGAATCTTTACGCTCTAAAAAGTTAAAAACCTTCTGTCTCTGCACCATGGACTACAACTCTTACTTTTATTTCTGACCAAAGACCTAACCTGGAGGCCATTTTGTTTGGAGTGTGGCATTGAAATCTGAACTTTGTATGACACTGCACCACCCAGGGATTGTTGTTGTTCAAGGTTCAGGCTTGACAGAGAACATACTTAGTGTAATGATGCATTGGCTGTGTGTCTAATGAAAAAATAGATTATATGTGGATGCTTGCCCACTTCATTGACTTGTTAATGAGCATATTTGTTTGCATGTATGTGGGAGTCTGCATGGTAGTGTGTGTGTGTATGTATGTGTGTTTTGAATATATAGCAGGGGAGCATGCAGTATAGCCAGCCTGAAGAGGAGGGGTTAATGAGCCAATCACAGTCCATCAGGGAAGCTATCAAGTGCCCAGATGAGTCCACTGGTCAGTCACACTGTCTGGTTCTTTTACTCTTTCCCCAAACTCCTCCAGCCATACCTCCCTTCTCTTTCTTTCTTGAAAAGTCTCCCTCCTTTCCTCCATCTTTCCCACTCCCCACAGATTAGTGTTAATGAGGATATTAACCATGGCAGTAAACACAGTCCCTTTCTCCAATCCATTTGGCAGTGAGGAGGTGAAGGGAGTACGGGTCTCACTTTCGCTCTCTTTTCTAGTCCCCTTGGCTGCTGAGGCAAGCACTACTAGTGTGTAGTGTGTGTGTGTGTGTGTCCATGGGTAGAGACTGCTTTGAGGTTTAAGACTTGGTTTTAGGGTACAGGTTACAATTAGGTTAAGCATTTAGTTGTGATGGTTAAGGTTAGGGTAAGGGGCTAGGGAAAGCATTATGTCAATGACTGGGATAGTGAAACAAACATGTGGGTATTTATGAAGTGGTAGCGAGCTGGAGCTCAGGATGCTTACCTGTGAGGCAACCCACTCCCTAGCCATTTAGCAGTCTTTCAGTGCGCCTTAACTACCGCTGCAATATTTTGTGCCCTGAAACATGGACCTCATCCCAATTTTGTTTATTTATAAAGTTTGTTTTCTCCAGGGGAGGAATCGACCATTTCTATCTGTAGAGAACAATACATTTCCCCGAGGAGTGCTGGAGTGGTTTAACGAGTACCTCAGGTTCACCTTTGTACTCCCCAAAAAACAAGCACATGCTCTTACACACGCAAATGGGATGCGGTGTGTTAGTGCGGTGCAAACCCTGTGGGGAGGTCGCTTTGATAGAGAGATTTATGTACCTCCCAAAGGGCCTGAAGCAGTGCTCGCAAAACAGCCACAAATCAATACCACACACATCTGTCAGGGTGTGATTAAATTCTCATATTCCCTTGACATCACCCACCGCATACAGTCAAACATATATGAAAGTACACATGTTCACACACACACTAATTCCCTTAAATACACTCTTTGCACTTGGAAGGGGGTATATTAGGAAAAAAACGAAATGTGAGAGGGAGTTCAGGCCTGAGAAAAGGTTAGCATGAAGTGTTATATTTACCCCAAGGTACAAAGTCTGTATGTGTGACCTCAAAAGCACAACTTCACATCGAAACAGAAACTTACAGGCTATTTTCCTTGACCCTGGTCAAAGGCTTCAAGTGACATGTTGACATTTGTCCTTAGGGTATGTGCAGTTTGACTACAATTTTAAGGCCACGGTGGCACAAAGAGACAAAGACTGACCTAAATAGATGGATGTGTGCATTGCTCTTTCTGGACACAATGGGCTGCCACAGCTGAAGTACCTAAGGACAGAGAGGAAAGAAATTCATCAAAAAGCAATCATCAGAGCTAGGTGGTGACTGATCTAGCGTGGCATCCATTCATTATGTAAATCTCACAACCTAGCTTTCTTTATCATCAAAGACCCTCATTCTGAAAAATTAGCCACTCTCCGTCTGTGGAAAAACAACAGAACACCAAAACTGGACTGTTGCTATGGAAACTATGTGGAAGAAACCATTTTAGGAGAGCGGGCAGCAGGGGTGTGTGTATATATATATATATATATATATATATATATATATATATATATATATATATATATGTGTGTGTGTGTTTGTGTGTGTGTGTGTGTATTCCGTCAGCATGAGGAGAGCAGTGTTAGCAATCAACAGGTGTACTGGCAACAGCAATATCTGGGCCCCAAATGTAATGGTAAATTAGATTTACGATGCTGTGACATCGGACAGTGGATTAGTCTGGCAATACGATGCCGTCTGTGTCAACTAAGATTGAGTATTAAAGTGAAGGTGCTGTACCTATTGTCACTGCTGCAGATGGACCTCATTATTAGGAGATTAGTCCACGGCTGCACAAAAAAATAATCCTATTCATTGATGTCTATCAACATTGCAGAGCTGCAAGGAAGGAACCAGCTCACACTGTCATGTAAAGCAAATGTGGAATTCCTATTGAGTGGGGAAAAAAAAGAGGCTAAAATAATACAGCAGGGTATGAATATTGCACGATATGAAGAATACCCCTAACCCTCAGCATCATGCTTACTTTTAGCCAACTGCAGCTAACACCAACTTGATAAAAGATTCAAAGGAGAGAGAGAGAGAGAGAGAGAGAGAGAGAGAGAGAGACTACCTTCAAGGGCACATCAAACCCTGAACGATCATTTACATTCATGAATCAATAATCCTTGTCGGATGAAAGGGGGAGATAAAGGGTTGTCTCATCTTTGGGGTAATTTCTGTGTTGAGGGACCTAATTTTCATTACTCGGGATGAAACGCACCAAAGCGTAGGAAACCTCCATTTGCCCAAGCATCGGTCATCTCTGATGGCGCCCTACCTTTTCATTTTGGAATTTATGAGGGCTTTTTATTCTCCCCCTTAGCCATAATTTAGCAAGGTTTGACAGCAAACAATGTTCTTCATGCCGGCATCCAGGATGTCTGTGTCTGGAATATAAAATGTGATCTGTAGCGCCGGCAACTGTGTTCACAATCTGATAGGAAAGTGTTTAACACATCAACATCGTATGGGAGGATCAGATTCCGGCCAAGCAGTTTGTGTTTCTTTGTACCTTTGGTTAATGTAAGCTTGGGGTTAGAGCCAGCTTCATCCGGGATTTGTTCTCAGGCCATGAAGGATTATCAGCACAGAGAGTTCCTCTGAAGTGGGCTGCTTCTGTTGACTGACAAGAACACATACACACACACAAGCATACATTGATGCACACTAATACCAGATGTCAGAAATACATTACACAATCGGATTCTTCCTTGTAGAATTACATCTTCATCAAATGCGAAAAAGGAAAAAGTGTGTTGACAAGAAATATAGCCAAGAGTAAGTGGGAGGAGTTATTTTGGAGGTCCAGGGTTCTGGAGGTAAAAGTCACATTCATTTCCTGCATAGACATTGTTAGGTGGTTGGCAGTTAATAGCCTGGTTCCAGACCTCTGAATCGCTGCCCACATTTAAGGTTTGTTCAGCAATAGTTTTGGTCTTGTGCCCACTGACTGTTGTTACCGTTGGTTAGAGAAATAGTCAATCAAAACGTAGTTGGCAGGATTAACGATCGGGACATCATTTTTCTACATAGGAAGCTAGTTACCTACAGTAGCTACATTCATGAGAAGTAGCATCAGCAAAATGGTGACAAGCGTAGATGAGACTGACTGGAGCTGTACAGGATGTTGTAAGTACGTGTACAGAAATAGTAACACTTAAATCGACATATTTCTTTGAAGAATGTGACAATAATAAGCCAATACGCTAATTGCTCCTCGCAATGGCTACCGCAGCTTCTGGGTCTGTTGGCGGGACAGATATGTAAAAAAAACCCTATATAAAAATAAAATAAACATAGATTTCCGTTGCATTTGCCACTACTGATTAATTAAAGCTAAAGATTACACTTTGTAGAATACATTTAGCAGTTAAAAACAGTTCATCTTCAGACAGTGACAATGTTAGATCAATTTAACAACTATGTGTGTTCTATTTGTGTTTTGTTTCCAGTTATGATAATGAAGCTCTCTGAATTTGCTATCAATTTGTTCTGATTTACGTCTCTGAAGCGTCATAGCAAAGGGTGCTGAGGCTGATGGGTACCAAAGCATTTGCCATAACAAAACTGACAAAAAAACATGACTTTTCAGAAATTAAGTCGAAATACATACAACTGATGGCTATAATATAAATCTATGGTATTGTTTCATTATCCTGGAGATTCCTTTGCAGCTATGTTGGGGAACATTAAAATGACAATTTAAAGAAATCTTTCTTTCAAATGCTAATTTACAGTGGGGAAACATACTTCAGGGACAAGTGCTTCCTCCCACTTTGCTACTCTATATTTGTATACATGTACAGCACACCAGGACAACCTCCAGGTATCAGTCTCAATCCACCACTGTGTTATAAATCACTCTGATGTGAAACTGCTTACAAGAATCTACATTTTTCATTGTAATATTCTTCCTGATTCATGTGCCATAAAGCAGCATCATGAGCCTAATCCAGCAGCCACCTGGGAGCCTGGCTGGTTGTCACAGGATAAAGAGGAGGAGGAAGAGGAGGAGGAGGAGGAGGAGGAACCATTTGGGGGAAAAAATGAGAGAGCGTGGTGCACTTCAAATGATTGGGTGAGGAAGACAATAAAGAGGACGTGTGTGCATGTGTTTGTGTGTATGTAGGGGGCACAGATGAGCGATAGATTGGGCATCGTGCTCTGTCACCTACTCAGGCCCCACAACAATGTCATCATAAGCCAGTGCCTGAGCACCTGTCACACACGATAGATGGAAGGCAGCCGAGTGGAAATACCTGTGTGTATACCTGAGAAGTGAACATTGCAGTCCTTTCAGCTACTGATAAGTGTGGGCGTTAACAGCTCACTCCCAGCGTTTGCTGCTGCAGCTGGAGCCTCTTCCCTTCTCAGCCACCTCCACAGGGGGAGATTGGCATGCACTGAGTTCACCTCCATACCTGTATGGTGAGGAATTATTCAGATCCTTAACTTGAGCAAAAGCCTTGCACATAGTTTTTTCTTAAGTAACAGTATTTGTAACAAAATGTACTAAAGCATTGTACTTAAAGCACTCCTGTGTTGGATCCCGTCAGAGTATTAAATAATTGATGCCTTAACATGTAAACAGCAGCTTAATTTTGCAGCTGGTCCAGGTGGAGCTAAGCTTAAAGGCCCTGAAAACCCATTTCCTTAATCAGCTTTATACCATAAGCGATGGGGTCCTACATGGACACACTATTATCAGCTAAAGTTAAACCCATACTGGTAATTTCACATGAAAGATTTCTTTATTTTTGTCTATGCCTTTCTCTGGTTTGAAGTCGGTGGAGGTTTGTTGGGAAAATATATGCACTTCCATTGACCAATCAGAATTTAATGTAAGAATGAATGTAAGAATAAGAATTTGATGACAGTAGTGGGTTGTGTTGCCAAGGAGACCACACCCACACAGTTCTGATGAGAATCAAACTTAAACTGTTGCTTATTTAGTCCAATATTTATTGTTCCTGAGAAATATAAAAAAATAAAACATTTAAACCAATTTTTCAAGCGTTTGACAAAAAATCCTAACCCTTAACTCAGGTCCCCTTACTTGTTTTTTCCAGGAGCTTTCAACAGCTGTTTTCACTCTGACTGCGACATGTGGTTGATGGAAAAAGTGAGAAAGTGGAATTGTTTTTGTTAAATACCTGAAAGACCGTGAATCCTTCCCAAGTGGGTGGGATTTGGGGAAGATCATGACATGCAGCTGAAAGCTGTGTAAAAAGTAAGTTGAGCTGACTTTTGTTTTGTCACCAAACTACTATTTCCAAGATGAAGAATAAACTCGCTTGTGAGGAAGCCTGACCACAGGATGGTGACAGGAGGCAGACTCAGAGGTGTTGTCAAAGACTAAAAAAAGGTGACTTATTTACACAGCGCAGCCAAAGTACACATGTAACAGCAGTCAAAAGAAATAAAACAAACTACTAAATTATAAACTTTGCTTAACTGCACTCAACGGTAATCCCACAAGCACCCAGCTACACAGACACCCTTGTCTCCAGAATGACAAACATCTCCATTAAATAGGCCCTATCACTTTAGTCAGAACCATGTTTCTCTCAGGGGTGTCAAAGTCGCTCACACCTGCAACAGGTAAATGACAAAATGTTACTTGTATTAGACAACATTATCTGTACAAACAAGTCTTCAACATTCCTCACCATTTTGCAAAGAAAACTTATAATAATATCAGTCAACATGACATTTAACTCAATACAAGCCCCCCCATACTTGGATTAACCCATGACATCACTGATGATATCATGAAGAGCATAAAAGCAGGAAGTGTTTGGTTGTAGTCCCCTTTTTCCTCCAGGAATGCATGGTGAGTATGAGTACAAAGGAAGCTAATGGTTAACACAAGAAAGCAATAAACAATGCCTGAACTTAAACAGTCCTTGTCTGTGTTTTTATTTAACCAGAAAAGGTTGATGATACAAAAAAAAATCACGCTAAACACAAACAAACACTGGGTATTAAGCGGTAGCAATGCTATGGATTAAGGTGGTACTGGCTAAACAAACATAACAAGGTAAGAAATACTAATGTTTAAAAGAGACCAATAGTATGAATTTACCCACTTTGTCACAACGCTCAAGTTTTTGCTTTAACTACTTTTTCTGATTTTAGATGATTCATCTATAAAATTTGTTTTTCATCCTGAGTCTTTGTTAAATGACTAACTACAGCTGCCAGATAAAAAGTAAAAAGTACAATTTTCCCTTTAAACTGTGAAGTAGATGCGTAAGGGAGCATAAAATAGAAGTACCACTAAACTGTACTTAACTAAACTTGTATACTAGTAAGTCTATGTAGCTATTCCTATTGGCTCCATGTTGTTTGTGTCAGATTCATCTGTCCAATCCCATCTGTTAATGTTCTTCACACAATAGCTTTAAATATTCCTTGATTTGTTTTGCTTGATAGTGTTTGTCTGGAGGCTGTTTTGTAGTATCTGGTTTTGGTCCATACTCAGAGTGTGTCCTAGCCAGCACAGTGATCAGTGTGATCTCATGAAGGATATTGTGGCTTTGCGTCTGAGCATAGAGCTCCTGGCTGGATATCTTGTTGAGCCAGAACACAAGGCAATTGTTTCTTAGGGATCCGTTGTGGAAAGTCACCCGCTTTTTCATGTCTCGACAACTTTCAGATCCACACAGAAAAGAACAAATTTCACATTTCTGACTGCAGGAAAGAACCTCAAAACAACTGTTTGGTCATCACAAAATTTTAATATAACAGAGCAAATCACACCATTGTGCAATGCATTACATTTCATTTTTTGTGCTTTTCAAAATGCAGACTTTATGCTGTCAAACATAGCTTGAAGTTAACTGCTGTCTCAGCTACAAAGATGCCCTAAATATAAAAATATGGATGTGACAAGTTTGAGGCAACATGTTTTTGAGGGATTATTTCCTGGTGGAGATTTCATCTCTTCCTGTGAGTTTCAGGTGAGTGACAGTATAAGGAGCATGAGATGATATGTATACTGATATAAACACTCTGCATGGACACAGAAACACTGGCAAACCCCAAATGAAGGCTTCCTCTTTAATTTATTCCACTCTGTGAAACTTGATTTTCATACTGTAAAAGAATGCATGGAAGCACATGGCTTCTTTTGAGGGGAATCCCTGTTATATTCAACTATGAATTCAACTACAAATGCATGTAACACAAGCAGTTTATTTGTGGAGCCCTAAATCATAGATGTAGTCGTTAAGGACTTCACAAAACCCGTGAACAATGAATAAAAGTGAACCTCAATAAAATAATGACAAACTCAAATGTAGGGAGAAGAGAAATGTAGACAAATGGTTCAAACATATACAGTAAATGTTTATTTTTAATGTGACTTATATGAAGGCAGAGAAGGACTGAATTTAGGCAAGGAACACATGCCCATCATGCTCGGCTGGAAGCAGTACCATAAGTGTTAAAAAAAACCTTCACATTTTAGTCAAGACACCATCATCAATTTTTGGCAACAATAACATTTGTTAGGCCGTATGGCTCCAGCACAAGTCTGTACACACTTTCCTCTGAGCTCACAATCCCGCTGGCAGAGATCCACAACAGTTAAATGGATATAAACTCGTGTTGAATAGACAAACATGCTGAATTCACATAAATCTAAATCCTAATACAGGAAGAGGTTGAGGAGGTGGAGGGACTTAAACTGCTGGGAAGCAGGCGGTGGCTGGAGCAAAAAGGATGCAGTGCTGAGCTGTGGAGTATGCAAAAAAAAAAAAAAAAAAAAATCTAATCTATTTATATGGATCGCCTAGCTGTCTGAGTAAGGTCATAGTTATATATGATTGGAAGGAGCATGTGACTTTAATGCCGGGAGGCTCTGTGGATGACTGCACTAAATTACATATCTGGTGCATTCCAGGCAAAAAAGTGGCAGCTTCAAGCCAATGGGATTTTTCTGTTATATTTTAGTGTCATCTACAACCTGACCTTTAACCTTTACATTGTTGTGTTTATTGCCATACCTTGCACTCAAGAAAACATCTCAAAGACTTTTAAAAAAAACATATGCCTCAACATTACTTCATGGTTTTGCTTACACCAGTGGTTCCCCTTAAAATGATACAATCAAAATTTTTCGTCTTATTCCCTGTTTTGTTAATCATCTCGTGAGCCCTCAGATTTATCAGGCTCTGTTACAACAGACCTTAATTTATCATCATCACCGTAAACCTGAGAGACCTCCACCTCCCCCCAAGCAAAGCTGTGTCCTGCGCATCTTTCTCTAAACACTCTCCACTGGTTATTCTGCTCACCATCTCCCTGAAACACTCTAACAATATTGCTGTTTCTGCAGTCCTCTGTGACAAAAACTCTCTGACAGCCTATCAGCAGTCCATTTCTTACTTCACCTTTTGGTGTGACATCAACTTCCCAAGAGCTTAATTGCTCTAAGACAAGTGAACTTTTCATCAGGCTCCTCCACCATGTCTGACAGATCCCACTCATCAACTGTCGTCAGCCATCATTAACAGAGAGACAAAGGAACCGCTGGAGGCTCTAAAAAATCTTGTATCATGCTGGCCAATGACTTCGGCTTTTAGCATTGTTCTGCCAAACATTCATACACAAAATCCATACACACTGTCAGGAAACAGACAAGCTGCATCCACATCCACTGATGGAGAAAGCATGAACCTTCACACATGACAGGCTGTCCTAATGTATATGCCGTATGTAAAAGGAGGCAAAAAGTAGTATATACTCTCTTGAGACATCCCAGTGGCCTTTTGGTTAAGACACATACTGTATACCTGTTTGAATCACTCTCTCTCTCCCCTTACCTGCCGTCAACTCTCAGCTGTCCAAAATGCCCCCCAAAATACTCTCCATACACAAGAGCAATGACTGAAGTAAGGACAAAAGAGAGGAAAACATTCTAATAATAACAACCACAATCTTCATTTGAACAGAATAAAAAAGGCAAATAAATGAGGCAAAAGACTAAATTAATACCGTTTGTTAAAGTGTGTTTTAAGATAAGTTTTAAAGGTGACGAATGGAGTATTTTCATTTCATCATTGTCATCATTGGTATGATTAGCCAGTCCCATCAGTGCTAGTGTTGCTCAAAACTGAAGTACCTTTCCAATTGTTCACAACCAGATTTGACAAAAAGGTGAGACCCCATACGAGTTACAACATTTAATAAGAAAAATGAGAAACAAAAGCATAACATAAAACAAGACATAAAACAAATCTGTAACACTTAAACACAATAAGGTACACAAAATACCTTGCCATTATAAAGTAGGCACCCTTGTAGCTGCAAAAAGGATGCTGATACTGTCTCTTTTCCCCTTTTATTGTGTTTTTTCTCTGTGTTGAAATTGATTTTTCTCTGCCATTACGACACTGTTTTGTCCTCTTGTTTTGTGCCATATAACAATCCACTGAAGTGCAGTTGGTGGAACACAAAGTCAAATGCAGTGTGACATCCAATATTCTGGTGTAATAAGTCAGCACTACAGTACTTCCACCAATAAATAATCTAATGTAATGTTAAAATGGCATTCATAACTCCTTTAAACACCCAGACAGGTGTTTCTACTTATTCTAGCTGATTCTTGCTCTGCTTGGGTTGAAGTTGGGTAGAGCTATGCTGGGACTTAAGTGAAGTCATCAATCTACAGTAGATGTATCAATAAAGCTGCAGTCAGACCAAATTTTGACTTGCGTGGTGTGGCAAAAAGCAGGAGAGGATAGGAAATAGTGTGGGTAGGGTTAACTGTAAAAAAAAAAACTAGGGGCTAGTATAGCAGGCTAACAACAGAAGTAAAAGTTGTGAATTACAGCGTTTTATCAAACACTTTGTCATTAACCTCTGTCACTGCCCTTGCACTCACTGCAGCCAAACAGCATCTTCTCTGCTGCTTGTATTATTTGTCCGTGCAGTTATGAAATATCAACAAACAATATTTCCTGAGTGAGAGGCCCCTCCCACTCTCTCACACAGTCTGGACATTGGAGAGCCTCACAATTTCACGTGGCAAAGTTCAATCAGATTGAACTCAGCGCAAAGCTAAAGACGTGGGGTCAAATCACAACTGGAAGTGAATGTGTTGTGGCGCTCCACAAAGAAATTAATGGGAAGTGAAATCCATCTGACTTCACCATGAGAATGAGAAAGATGTAAGTTGACCCACCCTAACAGGTGCAACAAAGCTAACAGTTTCAGATAAAGGCCCACTAAGCACAGTCTTGAAACACCTGTACAGTCAGGAAAAGAAGGTCTAATCAAGCACAATAAGCGAAAACACTTGTGTTGGTGTGCCATGGTAAAGGATGACATAACACTGCGGCAGCTTATTTTCCTCAGGGGGTTTTGAAGTTTAGGGACCTGACCGACAAAAGACTTTATCGTTTTCATACACTTCAGAATTGCCAGGAAGGTCCTGTCTGTGGATTTAAAGTTGCTCTCTGGCTTGTACTCGGCTTATCTTTCTGTGAGATATGGTCAGACAAAGTCAAATACTTTCACTACACAAAAGGAAAATGACAGAAAACTGAGAAAAAAGAATTTAAGAGCCTGAGCATGAAAACGCTGATGATTTAAGTCAAAAACTTAGGAACTGGAAAGACAGGTATATGAAAGCAGCCGATTAGTATTGATAATACATATTCTGAAAAATAACTTTTCATTTAATCTTTCATAACCACAAGCAATTTACTTCAGCCTGTTATTACAACACGTACACACAATAACCACAGGCAACTGCTCCTTAAAAGGTACAACAGCGTTTATCTAACCTTAGCACTGATCAAAAATCAATAACTTCAGCCAATAACCACTATCGTCTATTCTAAGCAAAATAAGCATACAACAATCAGCAAGCATATAAGGTGTGTGTGTGTGTGTGTGTTTGTGTGGGTGGGTGGGACAATAGAGAGGGGGGTGCAAGAGGGTGGCGGACGTGACCACGTGGGTGGTTGCCACGCACAGATCCAAAATGGCGGGCATACCCGCAAAACTCAAACAAAGGGGGAGAGACGAAACAGAGCATAGCTAGTTATGCTACTACTCTATCTGGGTCGTTTGAGATGCGTGTGTATATATATATATATATATATATATATATATATGTTTAAAGGTGTGTGGGTTAGTGGAGAGGAAAAAGAAAGAGAAGCACACAGAGTAAGGCACAAGAAATCTCAAATGCCGTGGCAAAGCACGATAGCTGTCCCTTTATCACACAGTAACCTGGCAGCAAACTTTTGTTCAACAGCCGTGTTACTGGACTCTGAAAAAGCACAATTATTAGCCTCCACAATGGCTACCTACTAACATAATTAAACGGTCCCGGTGGGGTGAGGGGTAGTGGAAAGTTATTTGTTGTCACTTTAAACAACAAATAGGTAATTTGGTAGTGCCTTCCAAAGCTATCATATTCATATTCATATGATTATCAATCATATCGTTTTGTGATTTGCCACCTCTATGGTTAAGACTTGATTAAGTTTAGACAACTAAAACTCCTTGGTTGAATCTGCTCTAGTCAATTAACAATGGATTAAATGACCCTGTATGATGTGAAAGAGGTTGCCTGTCATGACAAATCCACAGAGATTTATCACCAGACTCTGTAGCTCTCCTCTGCTCTTTGGGGTGTTTTAGCGTCTTTCAGCTCATTGTTTTCCTTTTCCGGCTTGCAGCTTTACCGTTTTCTCTGTCTCACCACGATCCATAAATCTTGTTTCCAGATGCAGCAGGCAGCTGCCAAGCTCCAAACAGCAGACAGACAATGTGAGCGAATAGCTGGTGAACATAATGGAGTATTTGGGAGCTAACGAGCCAGATATTTCCCTCAGGAGTCGGTGGAAACCAAAACAGAGCTACTGTAGAAGGAGAGTGAATATTATTAGACTTACATTCATCAGGTGGCAAGAAACAGGACTCCATATAAATACTAATGTTGCTCCATGTCTTTTGGATGTGTAGAGAGGCAACTGTGTGCTAACATCTTCACCGTATCAATTTAATAAGATGGTAATATGTCAAGCTTTGGTGTGCTGCCCCCAAGTGGCCACATCAAATACATAAATTGATGCAGATTTAAAGTTAGGGAAAAATCGTGGCTTTGGATAAAATAAATCAACACTGACTATTGGTAGGGAACAGGATGAAGACATTAGTTTCTGGTGTCAAAGTCAGGCACTTTGCACACCTTGATATCAACTCTAAGAGGTTTTGTGGCAGTTTAACAACAACAACAGAGGACAATAATTATTAACATGACACGAGGACGCTTGTAAGGAAAACATAAACATAGGTTGGTTTAAGCATTTGAACAAAAAAACGATGCTGTTGTTTTTCTGGTGAGGACAGCCTCTAAAATTCCCTAGTTAACCTTGAAGCTTTTTGTTCCCACATTGGAGTTGAATCCCCTTAACGCGATTGTCCCCACAATTTAGTTAATGCAGGTAAACCCACTCACTCACACACACACACCTCAGGGCCATGCCCCCAGCAGATGGACTCCCATGTGTCCCCAGGCCTGGGGATCCAGCAGACAGCCAGCCTCTCTGTATCTCTGTGAAGTCAGCACTTTAGTGTCAGATCAAATAATTGGATTCCCATTTGTCAGCAGAATACACGTGTACCCCCACACTCAGCAGATCCCAGCAGGAAAGAGGGGGGGATGAGGGGATGGAGGGAGCGTTATTAAAATTTCCATGTGAAGGAGGATTTAGACAAATTCTTCAATTGTGTGATTTGCCAAACAGGGAAATATTATCACTAGATAGAAGATTTGTTTAATTGTAAGACCTCATTCACAGCTAAAGAGCACACTTCTCAAGCAGATTTTCAAAAACAGTACTGACACACCAGATTTGAAGACACTTTTAAAGTAGACCCCTGCAGTGCTGTCAGAGACTTTCAGGACCTCACTGAGATGCTGACACTGGTCTAGTTTCAGTGGACGCTGGTAGAGGCAGCTGTTAAAAGCCTCAATGCAATAAATTCCCCTTAGGGAAAAAAAATCGCTGTTGAAAATCTGAAAATTTCAATGATTCAGTGACCCGTTGAGGCTAAAGTGGAGATTATAGTCTAATGTGATATAGATATAGATAGACTGTGAAGACAACAAAGTCACCACATGACAAGTTAAAAAACTGCACCTGATTATTGTGCATACAGGTAATATCTCGATTAAAGCATTCACATTGTTTACAGTAACTTGATATCACTTGTAACCCAGGTTGACAGAAACAAACTGGTTTGTTTGATAATCAGGTTTGTCTGACAGCCTACAGAGAGCATTTCCATGCCTCAAAATAAGAGTAGGAAAATAGACTTCACTGGTGTTTCCTGGTTTTCATGTTGTTGAATTTATTCTAATTATCCACAACCTCTAGCCATGCAACATTTTTTGTAAACTAGCAACTGTGACCTCTCTGTTGAATGTGTCATATCTAATGTGGAAATGATATGGTAAATTGCGTTACTGGTATGTTTGCTAGTTATAACTGAATTATTAGCAAATTTTCAAAGGATGTGGTCACTGAGATAAAACTTCCACTGGCTGTCTTTTGTTCTCTGTTTCCTTTCACTCTCTCTGGTGACCTTCTTGAAGCCAGCTTATAGTGGCCATTAAAAGAAGCAGCTCAAGGCATTTTTCCATCAGTTCAGCACTCAGCAGGTAGCAGCAAGTAAAACATTGGGCCAAAAGTTGAATCAATTTGAACCCAGTGTGTCAAAGTGTCACAGGAAGTGATGTGAATGAGAGACAGAGATGAAGAAATATTGGCTTATATATGTAGAAACAGGCTTCATGCTTGTCTGAGTTTCTACAACTCCTAAATTTTACCTGCATTTTGTAAAAACAAAAAGTGATAGTATTGATATTCTTGCAGGGCTGTCAGGTTTGTGGATTCATCTGAGATTAAATAATTTAGAAATTTTACCATCCCATTGACAAGAGTAACAATTTTTCTATATACTACTATTTTATCTTCTCATTAGTTATTGTAATTCTGTCTGGACTAGCACTCATCTAAATTACGACTTATCTTCAGGCAGCAGAAACATGCAGTAAAATACAATGCTTCTGCAAAACTAAGATACACACATTACCTCTGTTCCATAAAAATGGTTTATTAAATGTTTACCAAGTCAGTCACATGCAAGAAGCTCAATTTGTCCATGGCTCACTCAATAAAACCTTTCTTCTTTTTACCCCTGATAATATTGCTCATAAATATACTATCAGATATGGTTTTCAACCCAGATTTCCTCAAACATGCAACCACTGTCGAGTTCAGCACGGAGATTTTGACCAGTTATGGAGATTTTGTTGAATTTTTTGCTCAGTCCCACATTTTGGTCCATAGTGAAATATTTCGACGACAACTGTATTGGATGTAATGCCATAAAATTCGCTAGAGATGTGTTAACATGCCATCTGCGCATTCAACTCAGCTGAGCCAAAGTTTAGGCTTAGACTGATGGAAGTTGAGCCAAACTTAACATTGTAGAGCTGTGTGGTCAAACCCTTTCATTTATGGAACATGGCCTTTCCTCTAGTGGCACCCTCAAGCCTTTTTTTTTACCCCACTAGTGGTAAATATCAAAATCAAATTTTTTATCCACCTAACAATTTTGTTTCTTTGGTGTGTAATGAGCATTGCGGCCTTATGGGACTACTAACAAAGCAAGATACTATTGGTCTTGTTGTTTTTTCCCACTACTTTTGCTTTGATTGCTACATTTTATGGTCTGCTTACTTTTGTTTACCTTCATCTGCATGTGTGTTTGTGTGTGTGTGTGTGTGTGTGTGTGTCAAATGTGTGGCAGAGTTGACTAAGGGTATTGATGTGATAAGTTTTGGCACAATTAGGTATCTGGTAATTGAACTCCTTGTTAACTTAATCATTTCTTCTGCATATCTTTCTGTGTCTTTTTCTAGCCTGTTTTAGATGTGCAAATAAACCAAACCATGTTCTCAACATACTTGAATCCCAGCAAGATTTGGTAGTGCAGAGTAGCTGCTGCAGAGTTCAAACACTACACAGTGTGATTAGCATTACATGTGAATGATCATTTTTCATGTGCACAGAAAAATACAGTGAAATATGGTGGTGGGGATTAAAGGGGGCACTTTATTTGGAACTAAATTGTTGCCTTATGGCAACATTGCATGAATACTGACTACGTAACCAAATTCTGTATTACTCTAATATTGCTTTTGCTCATAAATATTGTACTTGATATATTTCTGAGCAGAGTTATCATTTATAATAAGAGTAGTTCTCAAAAATATGCTGCCTTACCATAAAACTCTTTTCTATATTTCTTATCTTGACTTGAAATAACTAACACCATGAGGAAATGGGAACACAAATTACTGTAACATTCATATTATATTAAAACACTTTGAAAATGGTATCATACATCATCACAGTGCATAGAGACACCAACTCTGCATTTCAGAGTAAATGGTTCCAAACATGACATTGCCATATGGAAACAGTTACATGTTATAAGTTTAAAAAAAAGTGAAATGATCTAAGCATTTTTTTGATGAAAAATGCATCTTAACTAACAACAGATTGTGTTCATAACGTTTCAGATGTATGTCTGATTAGTATGTTTGATGCAAGATTATAATGAAAAAGCAGGTTCTTGTGAATGTGGGGATACGGGTGACAGAAGAAAAATGGAAAGTAAAATTCTAAATGTGAATGTGTGAGTTTTTCCAACATAAATCTCATAAGCCCAGGAAGAAATATGGTTTTGTTACCTACTAATGTCAGAGAGGCACAGAGAGGCAGAGGGAAGAGGAAGCCAAGTCACTTTAAATTATGTGTAACAAATGAGGATGGACAACACTGGATGTCCAACTCTGCAGGTAAAACTTACAATGAAAGTTGATCCATCAGACTGTCAAGAAAATTCCGCTGTGTGTAAGTGAAAGTGTTGGTTAGCGGTCACTTAGCAGTTGTTCTATGCAGGCCTTTTGTGACCTGAGAATTTGGATGGAGCAACTAAAAGGCACAATGAGAAATCCTGAGGCTGGGTGGCAGGACTTTTGTGCTGTCAGGGGACAATCCTTGGATTCTGTGCTTCTTCAGCTGGTGATCTCTGACAGTTTCTAAAACAGAAAGGGGAGTCTGGCATTTTTTCATCAAGCAACAATGCTTCCTTCTTTCTTACTCTTGCCTTTTTTTGTTACTGGTTTTCAGTCCAATGTTAGCATACTTGGCTAGAGAAAACTAGGCTTCACCCATTGGGATTACTTCTGCCTTTAGTGCCACTATCCCAAAAAATGTTTGTTAAAGGTCCATTGTGTAACATTTAGGAGGAGCCATTGGCAGAAATGGAACATAATATTAATAAATAATAAGTATTTTCATTAGTGCATAATCACCTGAAAATAAGAATCATTGTTTTTTCGTTACCTTAGAATAAGACGTTTATATCTACATAAGGAGTGGGTCCCCTTCCACAGAGGCCGCCATGTTGCACCGCTATGTTTTCACAGTAGCCCAGAACGGAAAAACCAATCACTGGCTCTAGATTGGGCCGTTCACATTTTTCGCGAGTTTCGCGGCCACCGTAGTTTCTCCTATACGCTTGGAAGGGGAGGGTGAGGCGAGCGGTACTCAAATGGTTGCAAACTGCAATTTCACCGATGCCACTAAATCCTACACACTGGACCTTTAAAGGAATAGTTTGACATTTTGGGAAATACACTTATTCGATGTCTTGCAAAAAATTAGATGAGAAGATAGATACCACTCCCATGCCTCTACTAAGTATGTAGCTAGAGCCAGCAGGTGGTTAGCTTAGCTTATCTTAACTACTGCAAAAATGGATGGAAATGAATGGTCCAACAAATATGTAAAATGAGGATCATGCAGACTTAACTCTAAATTATGTCAATAATTTATATAAATGTATAATTAATTCAACATTATTCCCTTTATTATGCTGTACCTGTGATGATACATGAGATATTTCTAGGAGGCTAAACAGACACACGTTTAGAACCAAAATGGGTCAGTTTCAGATGTTGAACAGGATTTGCTGGACTTTTTTATGCCTCAACAAGGTCAGACTAATATCTCACTCCAAGTGTGGGGACAATCACAGCTCTCTGATCCATTTCTTCTAAGCATTCCCAAAAGGTCAGAACCTGTGGTTAGAAATTCATGAGACTATCAAGCTTGTTGTTGGTTAAGACATCCGATTTACACCTAGCCGATATGTGTTGGGTGACCTGCAGTTGCCTAAGGCCCTCCTTGTGCCATGAGTGCACTATATTACATGGGGTAAAAGTATTTTTCTCACAAAGACTGTAAGTCTGGAATGAACCCCAGCTAGTGTAAAGTTCATGCAAAGTGTAAAAAGACATATTAATCTACTTTGCAAATATACACACAACATGAATTTTTAATGATTTAAAAATTGTATTTGGTGTTGCCCAGTACCACAAAAAGCTTTACTTCTGTTTTATTTGATTTTACTTTGTCTGGTTTATATATCATTGAAATATTCTCTTATTCTATGTGCAAAATGAAATAAAACTTTAATAACAGAATATAGCCTCTTTTCAAATTAGAGCACCCCTTGCCACTATATGTGCTGCTTGTGCTGCATTCATTCTACATATTCCCTAAATAATGTACAAGTATACACAATTGGCTGCTGTCGAAGAACACAGAAATACATATTTGTTATCACAGATATTCTTAAGTAATTACCTTCTTTCATTTTTTTTTACAAAGTACTGTTTTTGACATTTAAATCTGGTATCTACCTTTTGGTTGCATATCACTAGTGCATCCTTGTTTCAGTGCTGACAGATTAAAAACACACAGTGTCATTCTGCGCATTCTGTCAATACAGGTGATGCAGGGCTTTTGCAGGTTATGTGAGCATAAAGTGTAAATTATGCACCTGCATGATTGCCTCTGTATTATTTAATTCCAAATCCATACCAGTTAGGCCAAATGAACCAAAATGAATTCCATGATGAAATATAAATGTTCATTAACCATATGAATCAGGCACTAGGCGGCTGGATAATAAGTAAGACCTGCATGCTGCCGTGTCCCAGCTCAGTCTCCCACCCTCGCTACTTTGTCTGCAAGTCTCCCGGGATCCCAGAGAACTCATCTATCTGTAAGGAGCGAGAACAAGGTTTTTGATTTTATTTTTGGCGTGTATAAATTATTCAGAGTGCATCCCCCTACATTTATCTACGATGGAGCCCGGTGTCGAACGCTCTCCATCTAACTCTTACTCCATCTGTCTTTCTCTTGCTCACTCGCTCCATCTCACAACCCCCACTCCTTTCAAACACACACACACACACACACACACACACACACACACACACACACACACAGTAGATAAGATCTGTCTTTACCTCATCTCAGAGGGGCCTTGGCAGGCACTCTCAGGAATATTGATCATGACACCCTTGTGTGGCAGGCGTTCTCTGCAACTGCGGCACACAGCAGATAGAGCAGGAACTCTTTTAGGACGGCTAGACTGGGATTTTAGCAAGCTCGGTGGCCCACAAGGCACAGCAGGAAAAGCCTTTACATGGAGGTACCAACATTCTGTGGCGCTCTCAGGGGCTTGGATTAGTCGTGGAGACTCTGAATAGTGTCACTGCATTATTAATCTAGAAGGAGGCTGAGGCTTACTTTCTGTCTTGTCCTACCCCACAGGCTAGACAAACCATTCTTGGCTCCCTCAGACCAGCTAGGAAGAACCTGACAGAGAACGAAGACTCGACTGGTTTGGTTTCGACTGCACTAACTGCTGCTGAGGTGCTTCTGAGCAACAAATTTGACGCTGAATTGCCCAAATGAAGCTGCTTAGCATCTGACAGTGGAACACTGTGATTGCACTGGGAAGTTCCCAGGTGGGAATCTACTGTATATAGGAGTCAGACTGTGAAGTAGAGCAGAGCTAAAACAGAACAAGTATGCAAAAGAAGATGCCTGCACAGCAAAAACATTCCCTGGATGAATAAAGGCTCAGCTGAGTTCATTCTGTGACAATCTGAAGACACAATTCTGCACATTACTGCTTTGCATCTTATTATTCAAGTTGAACTGTCACATATAGTATGTACCCATCACAATCTGCAGCAGGGTTACAGTATATTTATGTTGTATCTGCAAAAGTCAAAGTGAAGCCCACACACACATTCCTGTTTTTGAAGGAGCATGTCACAAGCAGATAATTGTACACAGTCATGGTAATTTTAATCCCTTAAAGCTCACCTGCAGATGGGTCAGTCTTTACAAACTCATGCTGTGCAGCCAAACATAGGACATCCCAACGTTTACAAACCAAATGTGTCAGGTTGCATTTTGGAGAAATGTGTATAAAAATGTGAAAAACAACTACAATATTTGAGCCTTGGGTTTGAATATTTCACTCGGGTAAACATCTCATACAGTAGCTTAAATGAAGAGCTGGAACAAGCCGATACACATTATATATGATACTGTCAGTCAGTGTGGAATAACATGGTTTTTCTAACCTTAAAGCTACTTAAAGTGAAAAAGGGGAAAACTGTATGTGAAGTGTCACTACACTTAAATAACAACAAAAACATAAACTCACTTAACCGCTAGCTGTATCCAACCAGCCATGGAGCTCGCTGTCAGCTGTTTTCTTAGGGGCTTTAGCTTCAGTAGAAAGTAGTTTCCATGAAAACTGTTCACAATGAAGTATATATGGATTATCCAGGGACATTTAGCCTCCTGCAAGAACGTTTTCATATTCTTATCCTAAACCTCTTTTTTTTGTGAGGTTTGCTGTGTGAGTGTTCCAAGTTGAATTCACAAAACCCTTATAACAGCACAAACGTGTAAATCGCTTGTTTCAACTTGATGATTGCCACTGTTAATGAGAAGGCGCCCATTTGTGAGCTTTGGTCATTAGCATAATCCACACACCCAAATTGCTATATAAGGCTACATGTTCTGCTCCATTTGTGGGAAAGTTTCATTCACAAAAATGTCTCACAAGAGTAAAAAGAAGAACTTTACACAGTAGTACTTGAAGTGCTGTTTTTTAAATCAGCAGTAAATTTAACTGTCAGTTGTGATATTTGGGGACCAAAAGGGAACAAAACATTAAAAACGCTGTCAACACGATGTCATTACAGAGCTGTAGGGTGACAGAAATAAAGAAGAAATGGTTTGACATTAAGTCAGATGCCAAAAATGTCTTGCTAAAGGAAAGTGGTCCACAACTTAGATGGGAGATGGTCAAGGGGATGTGACAGTCCTCAGTTCCTTGACTTGCATGAAGACCCTGAGGCAGCTATTGGAGTGTGACAATTTTCCTAGCTAGTATTGAATTGTTGTAGCTGTAATGCCAAAACATTTATGCCAATACAACCTAAGAGCAAAAACTCTGCTGTCAAACTCTAAGCAAACTGGCAAACCACAATGCACAACACACTGATATGATAAACAGAATGTTAAAAGTTAAAGTTTTATTTTATTTAAGTTGAGTTTGGTAACATATTGAAACACTAAATTCATTCAAAATTCTAAATACAAGAAAACTGGTGAATGGCACAGGTTCTCTTAAATCACTTGTACCAGCAACTTAAGAACAAATCTGTTCATATGAGTGGATATTGCATGAGGCCCATTGTTTCTGGAAAGACACGTTGGTAATGAATTTTTCACTGCTGTGAGCACCACAATCAAAACTGCATTCACTCCCACTGTGTTGGGGTGGATGCAGAAATTGCAGGGACAGATATCTCAAAAACCAGGACAAAGAAAACCAAAACTATCTGTATGGTGAGATACCACTGGAGGTAATTTTGAAAAAATGCCTTTTTATAATTTGGGTGAGCCGACCCTTTGAAGAGCTTTGAGTAAAAAGGTGTTTGCAGCATGCAGTTTGTTACACCCAGACTCATTACTGAACCTTCGCTGTGTGCCCCTTTGGCTGTGTTACATTAGAATTATGTCATATTGCATGGAAACTGACAATCAGCCTCTCATTGAGTAACCTGTGATTAGCCGGGGAGCTTATTTACTTTGGGGTATTGCATATGTTATGGATGTTAAGTAAATTGGCAAACATCTGGGATGATATGAATAACCTGAATTTTCCACTAAACTTGGGAAATGAAATAACCCCCACTGTGCCGCTGATGAACAGCGTGCTCAGGCATCCTAATAAATACTTGCTCATAATTTCAACCCGCTCGCATGCTGAGAGAGGGTGACAGGGGCGGCTGGCGAGGTCTCACTGCTTTGAATGGGGGCATGAGAATTGAACACCATGTGTCAGATTTGGGTTAATTTACTGTCTGTGCTCTCAATTCAAAAGGCAAACTGAAACTGCAGTTGATAAAGTAATATTCCTTAATGTTTAATTAATTGATAGAACATTTTTCTTTTTTGAACATTTAGATATACGAGGAAACACACTAGCTAAAATGTTATTTGACCCCAACTGTAATGTGAGTGAAATTAGACCATAGTGAGAATAAAACAGAAAGTTATATGCTGTATGCCCTTTCAACAACATCCACAAAGGGAGCAAAAGTGCCCATTGATCTTGAAAACACTGTCACCAAGGCCACAGAGAAATACGAGCCAGTGTAAAAGCCAATGCACAATCTGCAGGGCTAACAATAGACTCGGAGGGATCAGGCAGGTAGGATGAAAGACAGCGATAAAAGAAGGCAATATGACAATTTTTCCAGGTCATCAAAAAAGAAGAAAACCCACAAAATTGTACGAGAGCTCATCCATGTGTTAACATGTGCAGACACATTCTGCCCAGCAGACGTGTCCTTCCTCACACATGTATACACAAACACACTCACAGTCTGCAGCCAGCAGCCTTAACTATACCCGAGATGACAGTGGCTAGGATCACAGAGAAGCAGGTAAGTGTCGGGTCAAGGGCGAGGCCATCATCACAGGGAGACTGGAGCTTAAGGCAGTAATCTAACAGCATGTCTAATCGAAGCTTCAGACTCCATGACTTCACCCATCTGCATGGGGGGGGGAATGGAATTATAAAGCCTTCACTGGGCCAATAAGCTTCAAAAGCCAGACCTACATGCTCATGTCTTACAGGAGAACATGCCTCACAAACTGACTTTAGAGGGATAGAGAGGCTAGAGACCAGAGAGAATATTGTGCTTTAAAAGAAAACAAAACACGCTCAGATATCAGGTTTTTAGTTATCTGCCAAAATCAAAGAGTTATACCCTGAAAATAGCTAAAAGCACTCTCCTTTAATCCCCCCAAAAGAGAAACAAAACTAAATGATGGAGAAAATGTCCTCTGTAGAATTACTCTGATGACTAACATGGATGGGAACATTAGGGCTTATTCATAATAAGGCTTATAGGTAATACCTTTCATCCAAGGCCCCTTTAAACACCTGCTTCCTTTAATATTAACTGGATAATTGTGGGGCGATGTCAGATACATGTGCCTGAATTAACATATGATTAAACTGTGCATAATCAAAGTGACATTGAAACCTTTTTTGGAATTTGGATTTTTTTGGGGGGTCTATTAAAAAAAAAAGCCAGGCAGTGAATTTATCATAGCTGGGGAAATTTATGAATTTATGAAGTCTTCAGCTGGTTGGGTTCCAACTGGCAAAAGTGGCTACTTTTCCATTGAAATACCATAAGCACAGTCCATCACTTCCCTGGTGTTAATGAAAGACATTTTTTTACAGCACTTCAATTATCATACTCCATGCTGTGCAATTAGAATTTTGCCTTTCTGCATTATTCGTTTGAGACAGAGACAAATGTACAGTAGATGAGAAGAGAGGCGGCCAAAATAAGCACAGGCGGGAATTGACACGCTTGCCTGGCTGCTGCAGGGACTGGAGCTGTGATCTTTTTAGTCATGCCAGTGTCGTTCGTTCGGTTGGCCCACCACTTTGGTCCATACTGAAATATTACAACTATTGGAAGGATTGCAATGAAATTTTGCACAGACATTCAGAGGATGAACCTGACATTGGTGAAATTTTTAGTTTTTTCGTGAAATATCTCAACATTTATTGGATGGATTGCCATGAAATTTGATGCAAATAACCATGGTCCCCACAGGATGAATCCTAGTGTCTTTGGTGATCTTCTGACTTCATCTAGCGCCACCAGCAGGTCAAACTTTTCATATCTAGAAATGCACTTCTTAGAGAAAGCCTGTTAGACGAGAGGTGAAACGTCTTCAAGAACCTAAAGCAAATTCAGCTGCCCATGACTTAACGATTCTAGATATACCATGACCTGGATGAGATAAGTTTTCACTTATCCAGTGAATTATTTAGACATCCAGTGGATAGATTGCCATGAAATTTGGTACAGACATTATTGCTCTCCTTGGGACGATTTGTAACTTTGGTGATCCCTTAACTTTTCATCGAGCTCCATCACAAGGTCAAAATTTCAATTTGTTCAGTACTGCAAAACCATCAGCCTCAGCTGTACTTTGTTTAGGGCCAATTGGCAGATGTTAACATGCTAACATGTTAAACTAAGATTGTTAACATGGTAAACATTATACCTGCTAAACATCAGCATTGTCATTGTTAGCATGCTGACATTAGCATTTAGCTCAAAGCATCGCTGTGCCTAAATACAGCCCCACAGAGCCGCTAGCATAGACTCTTAGTCTTGTTACTCGAGGGGTTTTCTCTTTCTTATCAATCCAGCCTGATCATCTGAGTACAGATGTCAAATGGACTTGAATGAGGCCTCAATTCCTCTGATTTACTAGGTACAGAGATGACAGCATATTCCTCACCCCAGCTCTGCCAATGGCAACATGCACTCAAGACTTGGGCCATAATCTGCCATCAGGAGGAATGTATGTAACCTGTGCAATATATGTAACTACATAGGTGCTTTTCACTTTTTGCTTGGTCATCAGGTTTTGATGGGACAAAGGCTAAAGGGAGTGAGGGGAGATGGAGGACTGGGAGGTAGAAGACAGAGAAAGGAAAGAGATGCACGTCGAAAAGAAAGCCAGATGAAGAGAAAGAGCACTTTTCTCTCAGCATATGTCCGGTCCAGACACAAGAGAACTTTAACTAATGCCGAGGCTATTCTGCTGTCACACAATGACACCATAATTACAGAGCAAGGACTAAAAGAAGACAGCCACTGCCCACTTAGCCTGTACAGTGGGAAAATCAGCAAGCAGGGGCAATTATACAACTCCTGCTCCACATCTGAATTTAACCGCCTCTGTCTTTACATCCAATCTCCTCTGGATCTTGAGTGTGTTTTCCTTAAGATAACAGCCATTTTTCTCTCATGCCCTAAAGATAGCAAATATTTCCTCACATATGCACATCCAAGAAGGATGAAGTAATCCCTATTCCTGCTGGAGGCTGCCAAATATGTTATGGCGTTGAGATTTAATCACCAGTCTATAGACATGCCAAAGCCTTCTGAACGATCAGTAGGAATGATATTTCTGTCATTGTTGTTGCCCTGCTCAGAGGTAGAAGCCCTCGACGACATATAATGCTTTTTTCTGTTGAGGAATGATAACATCTCCAGAGCTTTTATTAGTGCACCTACTGTGATTAGTGTTTGGCACTGTGCATGAATGGTTGATGTACGGCAGCCCTAGGGGATTATTATCCCCACCACATTCATCTCACCAAGACCATCGATTTGCAATTAGTCCAGGGGTGATGTTACACACTCAGGTCTCTCTTTTACAACCAGGTACAGTATCTTTTGTGTGCTGTGCTCAACTATTGTTGTTGAGTCCCACTGTGTCGCCCCGGGCTCTAAGTCAGTGTGGATAAAGTATTCAGCAAGTGTGGTGTTGTCGACTTCCACCGTGATCGTCTGAATTGCTGTGTGTATAAGTATGCAGGTGGAGTGGCGGTGTGTGTCTTCTCAGTCTCCCGCTCCTCCCCTTTCGTGAGGTACGCAGGCGGTTTTATCAAACCCTGACTGGGAAGACAGATGGCTTTGAATAGGGGAGCCTAATGTAAAAGTGTGTGGAGTATGGCGGAGTGGGAGATAAGCAGCAGCCAGCCATTTCTCTCTGGCTGTGTTGAGGTACAGGGCCTTAAATCACCTGTTATCTCCTGCAGCCTCAGCCAGACGCTAATGGTCATCACAGCGGGCTGAACGCCGCAGGCAGCAGCAGCAGCAGGGGGAGGCGGGGCAGGGGCTGGAGCTATGGACTCTCATCTCCACCTCTGCTGCAGCAGGCTTCACGTGGACACACACACAGAGGGATAGTGGATGTTTCCGCAGCAACATTAGTCTTTGTGCTGTACAGTGGCGCAGACGTCCCGTTGACACGAAGCCCATTAGGTTACTGTAAAGTATGACATCACTATCCAGGCAGAATTATAGCATCAAAGGCTGCATTTTAAAGGAATATTTTGGTTTCTTACAAGTTGGGCCTTATTTTCTGAGTTTTGGCCATCATTCTAACATTTTACTCACTAAAGTAATTGCTGAGATCTGGGAAAACAGCACCATCGTAACAGCAAAGTCCAATGGGGTAAGAAACACGAGACATTCTGACAAATTATGAATAAACCCAGAGTTTAGCCAGATTATCTAAACCCGGCGAAACAGCTGTGGTAGCTAATTACAGAGAGTAACTGTTCACACAAGAAGATCAAGTTAGACAGAGGGTCTCTTATTAGTTTATTTGTGAGTTCACAAACACATTCACCAATCATGTAAGTTTTAGTTCAGGTGTGATCTCGTTTTGTTTATCCTCCCGACACATAATCCTTAATATCAAGTCAGAAAATTACAGAAAGAGACAGAGAGAAAAAAATAGCATGTAAGAGAGTGAGTGGATGAGGATGAAATGAAACAAAACAAAAAATGGAACCCTTATTTGATCTGTATTTCATTGTGGTTAATTACTAAATAAAAGCAACACTCAGGTAGTGCTGATTTCATCTGCTAAATGCTGAAATGTGATGACAGACTGGTTACCTTGCATGTTGATGACCTACTGTAATTAAAAATATGTATATTGTTGTTGGAGGCGTAACAGGGAGTGATGAGGAAAAGTGCAGCACAGACAGACGGCCTCAAGTTAAAGTTAATTACCACAAAAAATGTATTTCCCTTAATAGCATATGAAGTTATATAATTAGTATTCAGGGTTTTTTTGCCCAATCGTTTTCTACCAGCCCAGTAGCATATGATCCATGGTCCGGTACTTGTCTATGGCCTGCGGATTGATAACCTCTTATCTGAACCACTTTATTTAATGGTAAAACTAAACATTAACAGTAATAATTCCTCATGGCACAGGAAAACCACGTGTGCGCACAACTATGGTAAGTACAGTTGGTCTGTCAACTTCGATGAATGTTTACTACGTACAGTTTGGGGAATAATTTCACAGTTTTCTGGGGGTTTGTTTACAGGCCCTGACGACTTACTGTGTTTTCTCAGTCAACTTCTTACTATGAGCAGCGGCGTCTGCCATACATGTACACACACATTACAGATTTCTGTATTTCTCTTTTTCCTCTCTGCTTTTCTCGCTGGTTTGAAGTAGGTGGGGCTTTGTTGGAAAAAGGTGATGCCACATATGTCTGTGCACCAATCAGAGTTTAGCAACATTTGAATCAGAATCTGATGATTGAGCTGTTCAGTCACTGTCGATCAAATCTGATGAAACCACACCCACACATTCCTGATGAAGCATTTTATCTGAGTTTTCACTGTTGAACTCGTAATAAATATAAACTAAGTATGTAGTATTTTAACTTTGATTTCTGTTTAGTCATGAATATTTAATGCTATAGAGAAATACTGAAGACTCAAAGATTTCAGAGGCTTTAAAACCTGGATAATTGCTCATGTTTCTTGCCATGCCAGACACATTCCCAGATCTTAAAAATTACTGACAGGAAAATAAAAAATATGAATATGAAAATAAGATGTATGTTTTGTAATAAACTATACAATTATCCTTTAAAACATCATCATATGCTATCATAATATTACATTCACTGCCATCATTACCATGTATTAATATGCACTATTATTATGACATCATTGTCACAGTGCTAATAACACACTTGGTCTTCATCAGGCTGGTAATATAAAGTGCTTTGTCTGTTTTACAACAAAGGGAGCTACAGAGAGTCGAGTGACTGCAGCTCCATTATCAGTGAGACATCATAGAGCTCTCAGACCAGCTGTGTTCTTCATAAAACTGTCAACAACTCCACTGTTGGCACATACAACGCATGAAATTGTTGTCAAGCATGTTCTGCTGATATTTCTGACAACAATCCGCACACTACTCTCAACCCGAGTTAAATATTTACAGTGATACTTAATTAGTTACTTAAAATGTGTTTGAACGTTTTATCACCTACTGTTATTCTTGCAGGATGATGGCAATATGTAGAACTTTTATGGATTGCTAGTAGTATGTTACATGAATATGAACATAATATACAGTATGTGTCAATAGATTAGACTAATCTTTTCAGTCTTTTAGTAAAAATAATCTAGGCACAATTCATGGCAGAATGTACAACTGAAAGCTTAAAAATATAGTGTTCCTCTACAATTAAAGCAGTCAGGCCAACGATAAAATAAATAAATAAATCCTTGAAAACTTTGTGTCAAAATTCACCGCAAGGGTCTAACAATCAAAAAGAATCTAATTGGTTTTAACTTGACTTCCACCTGCAAAAGGAGAGTGGAGTGGCTGTGTTAGACCCGCTGTATGAAGCAAATAAGAAAATACACATTCTATATTTCATTCATAAAGATAGGCGATGTGGTAGCAAAATGTTTTTGTAGAATTTGAAGAGGTATCTGTTTTCCAAATAACAATATAGTCCTCCAGTGTGTCAGCACTCCATTAGAAACACTGATTTACTGGATTCACAGCAGGGATCACAGTTAAGTACAGTATGTGTGCCAAGCAAAACGCCTTTGTTCCTGTGACTGATGATGTACTCCTTGCCGGCTTAAGTTGGCCCTGTTCTGTGCCAAGTATCAGGTTTATAGTGAGTTGAGATAACAGGTGGGATTAAAAATACAGAGCTAATAAAATCCAAACTGCCAATTGCTGAGTTGATTTAAGGTGAAGAGGAGAAAGATTGACACCCTACAATTTTCTTTGCCTTGTGAAAACCTGACATTTTCTTGTTTGAGTGCCTCCCCTCAGCTTTGATGTGGGCCAGGTACCGTAGGGCAGACTTTGTTACTGCTGCTGTGCCAACAAAGTACTGATTGGAGCCGGCCAGGACTACAATAATCATTTCCATTTCTTCTCCCTTTTTCATGAGTCAGTCAGAATTAATTCGACTGCCCTTTACAAGATTAGAATTCCACAAGGCGATGGCGTACCCACTTATCTCTGTATAATATGAATTCCATCAGAGTTACACGGCCACATTGAAATCTTGGTCCATATTCTTGGAGCATTAAAGGACTGGTTCACATTTTTTCAACTTGTCCATATGTACAGTGAAAGTTATTGGTCACTATAATTGTTCGTCCTCACCATACTGGCAGTGAAGCGATTCCTTCCTAAGGCGAATCCAGTGTAAGAGATGGGGAAGTCTTCAAATTTATGCAAAATTTGTCTTTATGGATGCCATTGCCATAGACTGAAGTATCTCAACAACAATGGCATGGATTGCCTTGACATTTTGTACAGACATTCATGGTGCCCAGAGGATGAATCTTAATGACCTTGGTGATCCTCCAGTGCTACCATGAGGTTGACATCTGTGGTTCAGAGTGAAATATCTCGACTATTGGATGGTTTGCTATGAAATTTGCTACTAAAGTCCCTAGAGGATAACTTCTAATGACTTTGGTGATTCCCTGACTTTTCATCTAGTGCTGCCATCATGTCAACATTTGAATTTGCCCAATATTTTGGTTTACAACTTCATGTGGGAGCTGTGCAACAATTAGACCACAAATGCAGAGAAAGAAACCCGCCTGCTAAAAACCTGAATGCTCTCTATTAGGAGCAGAGTCCAATTAACAGAATAATTAACTGAACTAACGTCTCTCTTAAAACGACTGTTACAGGCCACTGTGACAGCAACAAGTGTATTTTAATTAAAGTGCCCTCCAGTTAGCGTGTGCATTTATAAAGCCCACGAGGGAGTCTTTCCCAGTGAAAAGAGATGTTCAATGAACTGCTATATGCTGTGTGCATTGTGAACGCTTTGTCAACATAGGCTAAATTGGTTGCGGATTGTTGTCAGGCAGGGGAAAAAAAAAAGCAATAAAACTATTACTCTCCCTCGCACACACCAAAAAGCTCATCTCTGCTACCAGTGCTGCGACTTTCCTTATGGGTGTCCAATGAAGCATGCAGATCAGTGTTGAAATTAAAGAGGGATCTGTAATGAAACTCCCAAAGCCCCCTCAGTAAGAAAGTAACAAGACAGCCCATAAATAAGACACAGAGAACGAGATCATAAACGATTTCGACACGCAGGAAGTAGGAAGAAGGAAGTAGGACACTAGACAAGAGCAGGAAGCTTTAATGACGTACCTGCGTTGTGAAATGTCATGTCGCTGTCACAAGGCATATTTAAATTAAGGACGGTAATGTCTCCGTTGAAGGTACTGATGTTGCTCTTCAGTTTGAAATGTAAATCAAAGACAGAAGAGTTTTGCTCTGAAATTAGAATATGGATTCACACTCTTACTGAATGATTTATAAAACAAACTACTGGTACTTCTTGAAGGTAGGAGGTAGCTCTAATCCTGGGATGCCAAAATGATGTCAATTTTACAGGCAGTGTCCTCCTTTTTGAGGATATATCAAAAGATGAGAACTTAAGGTAATGACTTTTACGCTTCAAAAATAGATGGATACCCTTCAGGAAATGAACTCTTCAAATATAAAAAAAGCTTTGATTTTCAGTTTGGAATGTGTGTAATGTAGTTGAAGCATGTGCAGCCTGACTGAATGAGCAGGTGTCGCCCGTTAAGAGATGGAGGAGCAGATGGTGAACAGAATCAGACCGTAAGGAAAAAATGCTGTGTTGGTTTCTCAAGTTTATTCGATCTGTGGTTATCAAAGACAATGCCCAAGAACATAACTTATGAAAAAAAGGTCTTCATGATGGGGACTCTTGAGTTTGATATGACATAGCATTTTCATTTTTAAACATAGGCATATTTTTCCTCATTTATTTTAAAACAGCAATGTTAAAAGTAAAAAACAAACAAACAGATGGACAGAAGAGACAGCAGAGATGCCGAAAAGGACATTATCTCAGTGGAGTGCTTCTTTTGGTGAGCCTCGGGACGGCTCCTGTGTCTGTGTGTGTGCGTGCACCATGAGTTCACCATACTCCACATAATCTTACCATTGTTCACTAGAGGTCACCAGCGGAGTGACTGGAGTTCACCATTGTTCCAAGTGCTGGGGGCTGAGGACAGTCCCCACTGTCACCGCCAGTCTCCCGCTGGCCACACAAACACTATTCAGTCGGGAGGAAAGCCAGAAATAAAAACACACACTGCTCACCAATAACCAGGCACCAGGTCGTGACATGGCCCCTTAGACTTAAACAGCACACACGGGCACACTTGATCACTCATACATCCATCCACACATACGCAGCAGACATGTGCAAGCACAAGCAAGCACACACACACACACACACACACACACACACACACACACACACACACACACACACACACACACACACACACTGTACAGTATACAATGCACAAGCCCCATACACACAAAATTAAGACCGTTAAAAACACTTGATAAAAGCACAATATGGTATTATAAAATAAAATTAATTGCACATGTAGAGACGAGATGGAGGAAGCACAGTGAGTGGAGCAGGAAGGGGGGAGGGACAGCGGTGAGCATGGCAGAGAAAAGGATACAGTACATTCAGTAAACAAAAAACAGGAGAAAAAGAAAAAAAAAGGCAAGATCAGAATCAAAAAACACTGAAAAGAATTAAATAAAAATCAAAATACGTTTTTCCAGTTTGTCATTTTTTTTTCCTTCAGTCATTGATTTGAAGCCAACTCTGGGGTGTGCCAGTCTTACAGTAGTCCCAGTCTTGTCTCCGGAGAGCGAGCTCGGTCAGTTGTGTAGATTTTAATTGTTTTCTTGCTTTATTTAAAATCAATGTTCAACGTCTACATCTCTACAGACCCAACGTCAGAGCATCGGGCGGGGGAGTAGTGGTAGGGTGCAAGTCTTCCATGACCTGACATATGCACAGGCATTTACACAAGTGCACACACACACACACGTTCGCGCACACATACATACACACACACACACACACACACACACACACACACACACACACACACACACACACACACACACACGCTCTAACATAAACACACAGAGTGCATTCTCATTCCTATCACCCCTGGGTACAGGCTTTTTCTTTTCTTCTCAGCTTAGCGTACTGACTACACCTCTTGTTTCTGTACAAAAGCAGCCTCCTTCCCTGGAATCGGAGTCTGCGTGTTTCTCCTCACTCCTTCTCTTCTTTTATTTTTTTTTCATTTCTTCTTTTACTTCTTTTGAGAGTTGAGCAGTTTGTCTGCTTCGGGGTACGTCGGGTACTTCACGGTCTCAATTTTCTCTTTGACCTTGTAGGAAGGGTAGAGGCCAGTGCGGCCCAGTTTGCGGTTGATGCCTTTGGAGTATCCGTCCCAATGGTTGCCGGCCACCCCGATCACGTCGCCGGGCTCCAGGGGAATGTCCTCGCTGTTGCGCGGTTGGTGAGGGTAGATGGCAATCTGGTTGTGGGCGTTTTGACCTCCAAAGTAGTAGATGTCATCCAGGGAGTAGAAGAAGGAGGAGGCGTCTGGGTGCAGCATCTGCATAATTTCATAGGCCACACGGCAGACCTGAGACAGGAACAAAACCGGCAATTAGTTTCATACTTAGATCTACAGATGTACATAAATGTATTTGTCTTTATAACAAAGCTGTAGAGGCAAGAGCACAGGCTGGTCGAGGGACAAAAGGATTTCTCACTGTAAGACATATACATTTTGTTTCAATCCTGATAAAAAAGGGATAAAATGTGCTAAGCGACTCATTCCAGTCAGATCCTTGAAGTGGACTAATAAGACCTGAGTGCGAATAGGAATTATGTGGCTCACACATTATTTTGAAGGTTGGCAGGAAGCCCGTCCACGCCGTGTTATAGATAATCAGAATAATGGATGTCAAATGCCATTGTAATGTCAAAGCCGTAATAAATGGGCTAATTGTTTCTATGCTTTGAAAGGTGAGTGAAAATGGGACAATGAGGTTGTTGACAATCATATGATTGTGATTATCGAAGTCCATTTTAACATAAAAACCTTTATCAGTTTGACCTGATTTAGTTTTCTAAAGCCCTTTTCATAATTCATAATATAATCAAGGTATTTTTGTTTTTATCTGATCTATTTTTATTTGTAATTCTTTACCTGCTTTCAAAAGTGTGCTATTAAAGTTAAGGTTATTGTTAAGTTACTTGGTTATTCATATTCTTCTTCATACGTGTTATTATTGTTAATTCAACAACAAAAAAACAACAACTTTCAGCTCGAAAGTCCATTATTTATCTTGGAAACAGTAGTTTGACAAAAAACAAAACAAAATCTAAGCATACGGTCCAGAGCTTTCAGGCACATCTGGTGGTCTTCATCAGCGGATGGAAT
The DNA here is from genome assembly GCF_020085105.1 of Siniperca chuatsi. NCBI lineage: Eukaryota > Metazoa > Chordata > Actinopteri > Centrarchiformes > Sinipercidae > Siniperca > Siniperca chuatsi. The sequence continues at coordinate 19,525,449 of NC_058057.1, forward strand.
TAGCTCTGTTTTCATGGAAATGGTTAAATTGTTATCACGTGATCTAAGCACGGATGTTTGGTCAAGTGACAACAGGTGATCACATTTAGGTCATGTGATAACAACTAAACCATTTCCGTGACAACTGAGCAAACGTTGATGAAGGCCATGAGATATAAGTGACAGAAAATTTCCAGTAAGTGGACCTTGTGTTAAGAGTTAAGTCTTGTAAGTCTGGGAATAACTACATACCAATGTAAATATATTTAACAACAACAACATGAACAAAACAACAATAATTGCACTTTTTTTACTATATATCCAAACATTATTAATCCATCCATGCCTCCTTGTCTACTAGCAAGTGCACATCAAAATTCCAGTCAGCTCTCCAAGTTAGTTTGGACTGCTTTCATCTCAACATCAAATCCATCCCAAACTTCAGTTTCATGCGAAAACACATCAAAATACCATTTCATGCTGTCTCTAAATGTGGACTGAGGAGAGTGGGCTGACCTGTGAGGAGAAGGTACAGACCAGGAAGTCAGTCTGAGACAGGAAGTGGATGTCCAGGATGACTCCTCTCAGTGAGTTCTCGGTGTAGCGGTTGTGAAGGCCTGCCGACCACGAGATGGAGTTATCACTGATGAACTCATAGTCTGGATACCTGGAAGGGACAATAAGGCAGGAGTAAGAATAAGTCACAAGACAAGAGAAAGTAAAAAATGCATATGGTTAGATACTTAGACAAATATAAGGATACAAAAATACTCTCACATACCCATTGGACAGACTCATAATGGACATTAACACACACACAGACACACAGACACAGACACACACACTCCTGGACACTGACTTGGTCTTGGCCTCCTGCAGCAGGGACGGATCGTCAGTGGCCAGGTAAACTCGTTTCTTGTCAATGTGGACACGTCTGGCCAGATGTTGGAACTGCTCCTCCACATGCAGCATGTACTCCTCTATGGGGTGGAAGGCTGCCTCCGTCCCCACTTTATCTGTCCTCCTCACATGGACTCTACAGAAAGACAAACAGGGAAACAGACAGGGTTACTGTGAATGACAATCTTTTCATTCTATTTCACTGCTTTTTTTTTTGGTTTCATGTAACTTTTGAAGCTGGTGTTGAGTTTTGGACATTTACACTCTCAAGTTAGTAGGGAGTATTAAAACAGTTATGGTGGTGGTGGCCCTCATGCCCTCACAATTAAGTATGCAATATAATGCACCTGTTCACTTGGTTGGTATGTTTGGACAGCGGGAGAACAATGGGTCTTACAAACTTAAACAAAATTTCAAGGTAATAAAAATTCATATATCAAACAAGAAGTCTGTGGCAGTTGGCTGAGCTAAAGTTACCATAAACAAATTGAACCACAACTGGTAGCTTCTGTCTGACACCAGGGCTATTGTTAGTGCTAACATTCACAAAATGAAGGATAACTTCCCTATAACATTTTTCCATTATGATGGAGAGAGGCCTTACACTTCCACCAAGCCTCTTCCAATTAGGCTGCCAAGAACTTCCTGTTTTACACCATGAAGCAATGTTTGTGGTATAAAGCAAAACAGCTTTAAATTCACCAGTGTACTTTTAATAAGCTGCTTAAATGCTGAGCCATGAAGAATTAGTGTGATAAGAATAAGTGTGATATCGCTTAAAGTTTCACTTTAAATAAAGAAATGGCATCTTGTCTGCTTCCTCCAAATAAATGTATGTGTTTAGGCATATGTAGGAAAGAGCACTTGGACAAAATAGAAAACTTTCTCAGACATGCAGGATTTGCAAATGCTTGCATTGATCTATTGTCACGTGCATAACAAGACGACAAGATTTGTAGGCTGTCCTAAAGCATTGTATTAAAGAGTGGATGATCTTCAAATGAATCATAGTTAAAGGAAAACAAGGTGAAGGAAAATCATTGACTGCAGATAAATCAATAACAACACTGAGGACCTTACTTCTGAAAAACCTACAGTGGTAAAACTAAAAGGGAATGACATTCATGCACCTGTATGTTTTAATTTAAAAAGTTTTTTTATTCTTATTGAGAGAACCTAGTTTTAACTCCACAGTCTGTTTTGTCATTGACGTGTATACATGTGTTGTAACATTTTAAAATACTTGATCACAACATTAATTCTTTTGCTGCAAAAGTAACATCAGCCCCCCCCCAAAAAAACGGCACTTCAATGGCATATTTGGGGTTATCTTTCTATTGTTAGTATAAACACAAAGAAAAAAATGAAATGGACAAAAGACACAACAAAAAAGGAAAAAGAAAAGGCAAACAGTGATAGAAGTTTAAGAAATGGAGTAAGACATAAAGACGGGCGGACAGAAAAATTACCAACACAACAGTTTTTTTTTTCCAGTGTCCTTGTCATAGCTTCCAGTAAGCAAGGACAAAGAAAGAGTGCTGTCTCCGGCTGTACATATGAGAAAAAATAGCACATCTTGTAAACAGAACAAAGGATGGGCGAGAACAGAAATATTTCCTTTCCTGACACAGAAGCATCCCTCAAACTGATGGACGCTGAAATTTTATTCCATCCAGAACTATTCAATTACAATATTACCCAGACACATCTGCATTGTGACTTCTGGCCTTGAGGAGCAAATTAAATTTCTAAATCTAAGAGGAAAAATTGTTTTTTTCAACCTTCACTTATTGAGGGAAAATTTAGTGAATATGTACACTCCCCCTCCACATTCACATAGTTCCATCTGGGAGCTGCTGAGTACAACCAGTTGTCTACTGCTGACCAAGGAGCAGCTCTACTGGAACATCTCGGGTCAGGAGCATTTTTAAAGACACTCTGGTTAAGAATATGTCTTTTACTTCCCCCATTCAGAATTTCCCAGTTGCTTTAGGGTTTCAAACTGCTTCTCTAATCTCAAGGCTGCCTCTAAGTCTTTTGTGAGAATGAGGTAGAGGTAGAAAAAGTAAAAAAGAAAGAGTCAGACGTTTAGTGAAAGAGAATAAACAGGCTGTACCTAATTTCTACCACTTGCCAGTGATCAATCAGTGACTATTGGGGATGCTCGCCGGAGAAATAGACCCTTTATTTACGCGGCAAATGAACCCCAAAGAATGGAGTGCGAACGAGTGAGTGGCAGGGGTGTCGGAGTCTTTCATTCGGTCTCTGTCTCTCTGATCAGACAGAGGTCTTGACTCCAGGCTTTTCCATCCTTTGTCAGGCTCCCTCTCTCCTGCTTCCACGCTTCTTTCATGTCTACTGTTTGTTGTTCTTGTGAACCCTCTTTTTGTCTTGCCCTTTTCTCTCTCCGTCAGAGCAGCAGAGGCCGCACTGAGGCACTGCTTAGCTCTTATCCATCTCCTCCCTCCCTTGGCCCCCCCAGCACTCTCTCTACACACTACCGCCACAATAATTCAGTTCATTTCTGTCTATTCATACAGTACTGGCAAGGCAGGGCAATCCTCATGGTGGGCGTAAAAGCCTACATTAATGAATCAAAAAACACCCACACTAGACACAGCAAGTGCTGATTCTGGCAGATTGTGACAATGACACATAGACCAAATACATTTCTTGTTTGACAATGACCTCAGTGCTCTGGATGCCTATCAGCTGCCTATGAAGAAGAATACAGCAACTCTGGGCTACTTGGCTTTTGAACTGTAGCTGCCATTAGCATTTAAATCTTTAGAAAACAGCTCATACCATATTACATCTATACTTGCTGTAGAATCACTGCTTATGCAACATTTAGTTTGACATCAACACATGTCAAAAGTTGTTCTTAAGATTTACCTTTACTGTTCATAGTTACCGATGGGTGAAGTAAAGGAAATGCAAACATAAAGTGTCTTGATAAGGTGTTGGGCCACCATGAGCTACATATGACTACTTGTATGTGAAAGGGATTGTTCGTAGTGAGTGTAGGGAATTATCACTTACTCTGCAGTTCCCCTCAGCATCTTTCAGTTCATTGTTTTGATTTTAAGGCGTGCAACAGTACTGTTTTGGTTCACTCTCATCGTTCTCATTCACGTAATTTCCCCAAATCACACTGTATGTTGTCTATCTAGCTGCTGAACATAGGGGAGCATTTTGCAGCTAACAGCCAGATATTTCCCTCAGGAGACCAAAACAAAGCTAAAAGGAGAGTAAATATTGTACTTGCATTTATCATGTGGCCAGAAAAATGACTCAAAATGAATGATAATGTTATTCTGTATCTGCCTAATGTGTAAATAAGCAACTGTTTGCTAAGAAGTTCATCATCATCAACTCAAAAGGTTGTGTTTGCAGCTTGTTTTTGCAGTTAATGCAACCTTAAATTTTCAGAACAATACAACTGAAGCATACTTTTATTACTAAGATACCACTTCTTGAATAACACTCATCATTTTCTGATTTTGATCAAAAAGTACCTGGATTTTTTGCAAAGTTTTTTCATCTACATTTTTTTGTCCCCATGCACCCATATTCTGTTTCCTGCTGCATGTCTACTACTGTAGTTTTGTAGTTTACTCTAAATTACCCTCTCTGGCAATGATTAACAGCTCAGAAAATCTTATGATATTAATTGAAAGTGAGTTAAAAAAAATGGTGAAGAAGCACGTACCATTAAGGCTGAGTCCTTACCGCAGCGGCCAGGGTTCGATTCCAACCCGGGGCTCTATGCTGCATGTCATTCCCTCTCTCTCTAAACCCTAGTAACCCTACTTTCTTCCTCTCTCTGACTATCATTACTACCATTAGGAAGCATTAAATGGTGGCAGGATGGAGCTGTGCTGATAGCTGCTTTTAGTCAGTGGCCTCCAGCCTTCCTGCAGCTCATGTTCTAAGGGAGCAGCAGAGAGAGTGGTGTTGGTGACTGAGGCATGGGTGGTCGGCTGGCGGTTGTTGGATGCTCTGGGGACAAGCTGAATCTATCCCTTTTGGTACTCTCTCTATCAATCCCTTCATCTCCCACTGCTGCCAGCTTCTCGCTTTTCTCTTGCACTGACACTATGGATCTCTTTCAACCCCAAATTTACATCTCACATTCACCCTCCCCTCACTTTTCCATACACACACACATATCGCCTTCCCCCACAGTGCTGATAGAAGTGCACAGGCACTTTGTTGCAACATCAGTGCAGAGTGGAATGGATGTATCAAGAGCTGAGGAGGGACGGGAAGAAGTGGGATAAAAAACTTTGTTCTACCCAGCACTTCATTTTCAATAACCCTTTCCCCAGTGATATGGAGGGAGAAAAGGGTGGGATATATGAGTGTATGGGGGTGTGTGTGTGTGTGTGTGTGTGTTGGGGGTTGGAGTGGGAAACACACAAAGCAGTGATAGAGATGTGTGTAAAACTATGAGAGCAAGAGAATTGTGGGTAGGGATGTGCGCCCAGGGAACGTGACGGAGAGGTGAGTGTGAAAAATCTTGAAGCAGGATGAACAAATGAAGAAGGAGCAACGATCACAAATGAGAGGATGTGAGAGGACGGGAGATTGAAAAAGTTGGGATGAGTCACAGAAAATAAAAAACGAGAAAAAAGGGGGGAGGAGAGTCAAAGAGGGATTGGAGAAAGAGATGGCAGCTGCCAGGGTGATGAAAGGCAGAGAGGTAAAAACCAAAGAGAAGAGCATCTGAGAAAAGAGAGACAGAGAAAAAAAAGGGAGAGAGTGTAACAAGAGGGAATGAGAACTAAGCAGGGCAGGACAGGAAAAGTAAGGAACAACAGCGACGATCGCTTGCAGCAAAATGTTAAGAAGAAGGTGAGAAAAAGGAGTTATGAAGGGCGAGAAGAGGGCACAGAGACTATGAACATATGGATGTGAGAGATATGAAGGGGATGACAGAACTAAACCAGGCTGACTTCACAAACTATTAGAATATAACTCTTAGCATTTGTTTTAAACTACTTCCTTTACCAGGCGGGTGGAGTCAGCCTCATGGGATGGTGCAGAAACTTTAGACAATCTCAGCAAAGTACCGGAAAGTCATTGCACATACTTTCCCATGTCTAACAGCTTACCAGCCATTATGTGCATTGTCCTAATATGGTAAATCCCCTCCCATCTGCTAGACCAACTAGTTTAAAACAAGTGAGGAAAATTATTTGCAAAGACCTATTTGATCCAGGTTTGAAATGCTGCTCAAAGATGGGTGGAATTATTTATGAGTCAAGAGAGGCTGGCAGACAGCACATGAATGTTCGTTGACTGAGCGCCTGACAGGGATACAGAGAAAAATAAACGAGTAAATAAACAGCTAAACGGGCCCAATCCATTTCTTAGAAGCTGCTATCAAAAGTGGCTTACAGTATTGTGACTGCATACATTCCCACAAGGGATGGTCCTCATGGGAACTGAGCACCTCACACTGATGAATTCTTTCCAATTATACTGGACCATATGAAGTCCCAAGTCAGTTTCAAGTTGTGAAAGCAGAATCTCTGGAGACAGCACAATGCTGAGTAGTCACAATCAAAGCTGAGACAATCAAAGACTGAAATCAGACCTAATAATGGCATATGTGGAACAGTTGGTATCATCTCATCTATACCATTTATGCCAAATTTCATGAAAGGTAATACCTAGGTGGTGTACTCAGATATAAGGACACTGAGGTGCATTGTATAGTATTGTATATGGAGACCATCCTGTCTGCAGTGCTAAAATGAACTTCCATGTGGATTGTTAAAAGATAAGGATAGCATTATTCTATATTTTTAGACATTAGATGGATACTATACTATACTATTACTATAATACTTAGTATTTGACCAAATACCTCCAAAACAAATGACATTATCATCATTATCATCATCATCCTCAGCTGTACATTGTGTTTAGTGCTTTAGCAAATTTTGCATGCTAACACGCTAAACTAAGATGGTGAACATGTAGTCTTGTTCTTAGTGTCAACAAAGACCAAAACCAACAGTGTGTTAGTCTGTCTCTCAATACTTATCGACTTCTCTCCCTTGTCTGTGCCCCAAGCCTGTTCTTTCCTACTGAAAATGTAAATCTTTAAAAACAGGTCTATAGTAATTTCCCAAAACAGCAGGGCATTGTAGTTTTTTTAAACATTATTCAAATAGGTGTAAATAATACATTAGTTGGGGCTCTTTTCAGTGGAGGACTAATACTGGGGTCAACTCAAAATAAACTACTAAACTGTTCCTTGTAATGAAGGAACATGTCATCCAGTGCAACAGTGCGGCTCGTTTATGTGTCTTTAATCATTTTTGGACAACAGTGGAGCTCTATGGCACAGAGGAATAAGCTATATAAGGCTTTAGCTACACAGACAGTAATTGTTAGAAGGATATATTTATTATTGTTTCTGGTCTTTTCATGGCATTTGATGACAACAGACAAAGAAAAATACAGAATATAAAAAACCTTATCCTTTAATTAACAAAGACCATTGAAGATAAAGAAAAATCTGCCATGCTATTCATTTTAATGCAGTCATCAACTGTGTCATAAGCTTCTCCTTCCTTGTCTTGTTCGGTTTTACTGATCAGTCAGCTATTTAGTCAATATTCAGCTTTAACTGCTTTAACAATAATATCAGATCAGTGTTTGGTATCAGCAGATCCTCAGTATTAAATGACTGCTTGGATTGGACTAGAGATCTCATGGGGACATAATACATAAAACAAGACAGAATCAGAAATCATACCACCACTATTATAAAAAACAGAGTGATGAGTACAGAGTGATGAAATTTCTTTAAACAAGTTAATTTGCATGAATATGAGCTGTATGAGTGTAAAGCAGTGAAGTAATGAAAGAGCAAAAGCCTTCCAAGGATAAATAAGGTAGAAAATTAACCAAACAAAACACTACCATCAAATTAAGTTACTTTTCATGCTATTGTATTAACCTCGTATTAACCTCACCCAAAGCAGTGTTTGTATTCCACCACAGCCCCTACGGCTAAGTCTTTGTTTTCTTCTTCCTATGTCTTCTGTTTGCTTTGATTGTGAAGCACTTTGTAAACGTAATTGTAGAGATATGCTATAGAAACAAAGTAATTATTATTGAAGTGTTTATAACCACAGAAAAAGGAGAAGACAAAGCCACACACACTGAAGTGATAGCTGAGTATCCTTACCCGATGATGGGGTGTTTGAAGCCCAGCTTGGCGGTGGTCTGTTGGATCTCCTTCTCCAGCCACGCCTGTGGGCGCACCAGGTACTTGACAAACTGGGACACCCACCAGACGGAGGGGTCGCCGTGCAGACGATGCAGGCGTGGGGCCAGGTCCTCAGGGATTGCCAGGGGCAGGTAGGGGGGCCGAGGGTGGAGACTGTCGACTATAGGCAACTCCACGACCTGGACGTCCTTATCATGGGCCTCTCCTGGATGGTCCAAAGAGGAGCATGTTGAGTATAAGACACTCAAGATTCAATACTTATTCAACATTTTTGACAGCACAGCTTAGGTTTAGGACTGTAACTAATGATTAAGTTTATTATTGTTGATGCAAACATTATTTTTATCTATTTATCAATTGTTTAGTCTATAAGTTGTCAGAAACTAGTTAAAAATGCTCATCACAGTTTCCCAGAGTCCAAAGTAATGACTTCAAATTGCTTGTTTTGTCCGAACAGCAGTTACAGAGTAAACAGTAGAAATACGTTGTTCGCGTTACAAAGGTCTACCAGGAATGTGCGCTTGCACCAACCAACACACGCCTCGCCAGATGACGTTGCATTGTGGTCCAGCAAAAGTTTAGCCTGGTTCAACTTTGGGGTGCCAACGCAGTCCTCTGCGTTGGCACCCTGGCATTTCAGTGTCTTTTTTACTGAAATACAATAATAACTATAAATTATGTTACTCTGTTAAAAATGTAAATATTGTGATGCAGTGAGATATTTCAGCATTATTCCTAAGCCCTATTATATTCATTCCTGTTTCCCGCATGAATCCAAATCCCCCAACCCCTGTGAGTCCAGCTTTTGTGATTGACAGCTGCTCTTTGACTGTCCTTGTTTAAAGGCCAAGGTAAGCTCCTTTCTATCAAGGCTGTGTAGGGCCAGGTGCTGATGCAAGGACCTGGATTGGAGGGGTTGGGGTGGGGGGCTGGAGGTCTGGCATAAGCCCCTACAGGCTGGATCTTGCTTGGCAGAAGCCTCTGGGCAGAGGGTTGAGCTGGGCTGATTACGAAGGTCACCTCTCTGAGTGGCAGAAAGCCCCCCGTGAACTGTCAAGGCCAACTGTCCATACACAAAGGCACATACATGTGCATGATGCACACCTGCATGTGTGAACAAAGGTAGAAAACATACACGCATGCACGTACACACCCGCATAAATGTACACGGAAACACACACACGAGAACATGCAACTGTACAAGGTCTTGTGGACAGTAGGAAAAAAGGTGATCCAACAGTGACAACTAATGGGGATCCAAATAAAACAACAATAAAAAGAAATGTGCATTCACACACACACACACACACACACACACACACACACACACACACACACACACACACACACACACAAAAAGGCCCAGCTAATCTCATCTCACCAGAAGGGATATGCCTGGCAGACAAAACCTTCACTCTCTTTCAGTCTTAAAACCCGAGGAGAGTTTTTTTTTGTCCGTGTGTGTGTGTGTGTGTGTGTGTGTGTGTAAACCCCTGATTTACGTAGAAACAAGTTTGAGGCCCGTGTTCTGTCAGACTAAAGTGGCTTCTCTAACCGACACAGACAGGCCCTAATACAGCTGCAAACACATCCACGACACACTTCCAAATAAATGGCATAATGAGTCATTAAAAATGGCCTTTCACAGAAAGGGTACATAAAAAAACATGTTAAAAACAAGGACAGAAACAGAGGCTTCAATTTGTGTGTGTGCATGCCTGAGCATGAACTGAATATAAATTGGTAGAAGCATTAAATATTGAACAGAAAAAATATTCCCAGGCCTGTCTTTGCTTATATAACAGCATTGGCATGATTCACATAAGGGGGAATGGGCATATTTTGAGGCCTGCTCTTCTTGGCACAAATGTACAGATATGCAGTATGCCCTCCCACAGCTACTTAATTAGATCACAAAGCTCTTCTAAATTTCATCTGAACTCCAAAGCCTCTGCATATATTTCCTGTATGCATCATGACATATAGCATACAGGTCTGCACTAACACAGAATTCCTACACTGTATTTTAAGCATATGATGTATACTGAGCCTAATCAATATTTCATTAGATTAACATAGCTATGAAACTGGAGAACCAAGAGTAACACCATCCAGACACAAAATACGGAGCCTCTCCATTCATAATACATTTGAGACTGAGTTTATGAACTTGGAGAACTCTTGTTCCAGTCTTTACATGGTAGGGAACATTATGTTTCTCCTGCTGCTCTCAGACTCACTCATAAGGCAGTAATATCTCTACGGGGAACCTCAAAGGAATACACTCTCTTTGGCAAATTAGCTCTTTGATCAACGAACTATTGTTCCACAAGAAGACTGGTTTTCCCTTTGTGTGTTCAGAATTTAGTCTGTTATACCAGGCCTGTGAGATGATGCTAAGCTCTCTCATGCTGTCCATTGAACATAAAAGTTGTAGTAAAACCAGTGGGCTATATAGACAGTAGGGCTGGGTAGATTCAGATTTGTAGTCTTAGTTCATAGTTTTTGTATAGCTGCTTGTGTTTAGATGGTGTAAAACATTTAAGAACTTTGGTTTCTTTGGTCAATGGTTTATATTGACTATGTATTGTCTTTATCTGTATGTTGCTGTGTTTATATCTGTGTGTTTCTATGTTGAACTGGCTGTGAAAACAAATCCCCCTCTGGGACAATAAAGTCTAAATCTAAATGAAAACAAAAAAAGGTTTTGTAGAAAAATATGTTTATATTCCTAGAAAGTATTGTTTTGGTGTCAGAACCAAAATTTGGGTATTGTATCAGCACCAGTATCCAGTCCCAAGAGAGATACAAGATGGATCAACCTTTATCAGTATTCCCATTACATAATCATAATCTAATAAAACAGATTCAGATACGTGATAGTAGTTCCTAATTAAAACCAAAATTTTGCCAATTTGAGATAGTATTTAGTGTTTTATCTAGGCCAAGTTTTTGTAAGGTTGCTTGTGTTTAGACAACACTTAATGTTTGACACCTTTGGCTTCTTTTGTTATATGAGAAAAACATTTTTATATTTCTAAAAGATATTGAAAAAAGTACTGTTTTGGTCTCAGAACCAAAATTCGGGTATTGTATCAGCACTAGAATCAAAAACTTCAAACAATATCCAGCCCTAAGAGTGGGACAGGCCACTGAGTAAGACCAACTTTTATCATTATTCTCATTATTTGCTGATAATTACATATTAAATACATATTTTTATCCTTCCTGTAACATCGACATACAACTTATTTTCTCCTCTGAATTGTCGTAGTTTTGTGCTTTCTCGTCTTTCTCCTCTCTCCTTCTGTCACTTTTTGCAGGTATTCATGCCACTGGAGCTATCTGCTCCTGCTCTCTCTCTCTCTCTCTCTCTCTCTCTCTCTCTCTCTCTCTCTCTCTCTCTCTCTCTCTCTCTCTCTCTCTCTCTCTCTCTCTCTCTCTCTCTCTCTCTCTCTCTCTCTCTCTCTCTCTCTCTCTCTCTCTCTCTCTCTCTCTCTCTCTCTCTCTCTCTCTCTCTCTCTGTTCAAGGTTTCTGCCTGTTAAAAGGAAGTTTTTCCTTGCCTCCGCCGCCAAGTGCTTGCTCATGGTGGGAATTGTTGGGTCTCTGCTCTATATGAAAAGTGCAATGAGATAACTTCTGTTATGAACTGGCGCTATGTAAATAAATAAATAAATAAAATCGAAATTTTTATTTTATTTTCACTTTTTTCGGACACAAAGCAAATCATAGAGGGGTACCCTGTATGTTATGAGTATTTTAATGTGGATTTTCTCACGTTGTGTTTTTCCCATTTGCGAGAAGAAAATCAGCAGGCTCCATAATGACTTTATCACTATCTTTGATTTTTCCCCCAAGCTAAATGTTTTCCTGACAGAAATATAGTCAGTAGGGTTGGGCGATGTATCGAATATATTCGATATATTCAAATTCGAGGGGTAATACTCTAGTCAGCCATAAAGTGTGTAGATAAGCTCAGGTTGCAGTATAATAGTGAAAGGCTGTGTGTTGTGTTTGCTAGCGCAGAAAAGAAATAAAAAGTCCTTGTTTATATAAGGTTACTACGGCGTCCTCTGCTCTTCGCAGCAGTAGGTCCAGACTCATAAAGCTAGCTAGTTAACAGCTAACTTTATGAGTGGTCTTTGCTGTCAATCATCTGGCTGCTCTGATTACTCTACCTGCGGTTAAAGCTCCACAGCTCCAAAACGTATTTGGGAGACCTCCGGTTTTAGGCTATTTTAATTGACCTTAATTAGCCTGATTCGAAGCTGCCAAGTAGCTAACGTTATCTGTTCGGGTCTGTAGCAACTCTGCTGTTAAAAGACAGAGAAGACGCCGTATTAAGGATACGTAAACAGGGTCTTTTTATTTATTTTCTGTGTCAGCAGAACATACACAACACACAGCCGTCTAGTAACGTTAACTATTATACTGCAACCTGAGCTCATCTACACACTTTATGGCTGACTAAAGTAACGTGAGGGAAAGTCTCACTTTCATAACAACACTGCTTCTCACCCACAAGGCCACCTTCCTTAAACGGGAAGGCTCGGCCAGTAACACAGGTGCAGTTAGGCTGTGGGTGTGCTAACCAGAGGTGAAAGAAGTATTCAGGTCCATTACTACTACAAAAGTACTAATACCAACCCCACTGTGAAAATACTCCACAAGTAAGTTCCACTCAAGTGCACAGTAAAATGGTCCCTGTCAGTGTTTTACTATTATATATGATGTTTCTGGATTAATATTACTAAAGCATTAATGTGTGTGTTGCATTTTACTGCTGTAAATGTTGAAAGTTGAGCTGATTTTAACAGCTTTATATACTGTTGGGTACTTTAATCTACAGCAATGCATCATATTCTATAAGATCATCATATGTTTGCACAATTGGAGAATTTAAGGTATGTTATTTTAGAGAAAATGTGTATGTCGAGATATATATTGTATATCGCGGCATAGCCTAAAAATAGCGAGATATTATTTATAATCCATATCGCCCAGCCCTACTTGTCAGAGACGCACATACCATGTATCCTCTCTTTGTCTATAAATGTCTCACATCCTAGAGGAAACACTTAACAGAAAGTGGGCTAACCATGTAAAGATAAATGAGGAAAGGTGGAAACTAATAGGGCTGCTACATAAAATATCAACACACAATTTCCCACATAAACACCAGGTTTGGCAAACAATACAAAGAATTTCTCAGTATAGAACACCCAAAGCAGAATGCACATTTCTGTGTGAAGGTGACCATAAAGGATTAGTGGCATCGACCACTAAATGATACAGCAGAGACAGGATAAGGGTTCAGGAGTAACAAAATACGTCCTGAAGGGGTAAAGCTCCCTGCCATCCAGGCACTATGCAAAACCCTTTATCATCTCAAGTCATTTGCATGGTAGGTAACAAACACTGGTTAACCACAAAATAAAAGGCCAGTATAACATAACACTTGCAAATGTAGGTGCTTGTATTGGCACCATTGCAAGTTTTCAAGATCAGTATTCACTACATTCACGCTGTAATTGTACTGGCATGGGTGAACACTTCCACTTAATTAATGAGATATTCAATGTATATCTACTTATTAATCCAAGGGTTTAGCATCCCTTTGTGGACCAGTGCCCCAAGGAATGTTCTTGCCTGCACTGTTAACAAAACAGGCATGACCACAGGCGTAGCAAAGTACCCAAGAGGCTTACATTAGCTATGCCTAGCTAGTTAGCTGGCTTGTTCAACAGAAAATACTGCCTCTACAGATTGGAAAACTTTATAAAGACAAGAATTCAGAATGCTAAAAGGCCTGGATTGGGGAGTGGCATTTGTAGTGAGTTTGCATTTGGCTGCTCTCAGCCAGATGGCATATATGGATCTATAGGAGGCAGTTTATAAGACAGACACCAGAGACAGACATTAGATAGTGAAAAAGGACACATGAAAGGCAGGAGAATAAGAGAAGCAAGGCGCTGGGGATAAGAAGGGAGAGCCCAGGAGAGCACAAGTCAAATTAAGCGAAAGGAGAAAAATGAAGAGCTGAAAGGATGCAGCGATGAGAACATGAAAGCAATGAGAAAGAAAGTGATAGAGAGCGAGAGGCACAGTCTAATAGTAAAACCTCCAAATCATCACTGATCTTGATTTACAAATGGTTTGGTTTTGTCAACTTAGCAGAGGCAAACACACTCATACTGTAGGACTTTCCATTAATCATATTAAAATCACAATTACGATTCATGCCTCTATGCAATCTCATTCATAAATCAATCTGCTACCTTTGCATTAGTAGGGAGATCATTTCCCTCAAACAAGCACATCGATCTTTGGTCTAAGGTATTCTGGTACCAGGTATACATGCGAACTACCTTATGCTTGAACATGGTGTTCATTATGGACAGTCCATGACTGGCGCAGAATTCTAACAACACGCCTAAATAACAAGAAAAAGTCTACAGCCATGCCAGGCCAGGCCCCATGGGTGCAGGCTATCATCTGCAAAATCACCTCTCAAGCCTGGCTCTACAAGAGGTCCTCTCTTTCAAGGTTAATCTGAACAAATCATTAAGGCTGGGTTTAGACCAACAATAGCCCTCCAGCAAACACCACAAGGCTGTGTTGGTGTATGAGTGTTGCTACACATACCAGTGAGAAGATGAAATATAAATCAGGAAGTTCAGTTTGAAGGCTAATTACATGCCAAAATCCTGCATAGATGTGTACACTCCTTTGACGCCTCCACTGGGAGATATTTCAAATTTCTTATGGCAAAAATAAATAAATACAAATAAAATTAAAAATTTGACATTTAAAGCGAAAGGTTTAGCCCGAATTTTATTTTGCATTAACATTAAAAAAATCAACTAACATTATCAACAGAATGTGAAGAAACAGTTGTGACGTCATGTCAGTGACGTCAATGTATTGTGTTGCAAAGATATCTACTGAAATTAGCATGCTAACCTGCTAGCCCTGGCCCGTCCTGTGTTGTAATACTACTTGTGCCTCAAAAGGCGATATTCCAATAGTATATCTCAGGTAGTTCCAGCTAGGAGATGTGTGCGAGTGGCGTGTTCGCTATGTTAAACAAGCTCTCTTAGCTTTTTTAGTCTAATAAATAAACAAAATATAATCACAAAATACCAAGAAAGGAAATATTCTTACAAGTATTTTCCATATCAAACAGCAAAATACAACCATTCCGGTTTCTCTCTTTCACCAACCCGTTCTCATTCCCAGGGTGTCATATAGCAACGTTATGTTTATACAGACGCACTGTATATGCAGTATTCAGTGTATGCAGTGTGTTCGGTCCCGGTCTGGCTGTGTTCACTGGGAGGCTGCTCATCCCGGTTCTGTTGCCCGCTCACCTGGCTCTGGTTCTGGTGCTCAGTCAACTAATAGGGCTGCTAAGTTAGCTGCAGGGCTAACTAGCTAACGGCAGTTAGCAGCAGTTATGACCTGATATGTGATATGCGGCCCCCTATTTTTTGGAGTATTAATTCGTCAGGTGGAGAGTAGTCTCAGTTCTTACATATACCCCCTTTAAGGTTGAATACTAGTAACATTTGATTGTAGTGGACCTATGCTTACAGGATTGTCAGTTCGAGTAGATTTTCACTTACATGCGTTAAGAAAAGCACAATTTTCACATTCAACACTAGATTAAATATATTGATGTCAAAGTGGATTCTCGGCAGGGAAGCTTGCACGATACAAGCTTTCAATGTGAAAATATAAGACCCTTTAGTCAGTCTATGCAACAATCTGGGGCTGCAACAG